>NC_058522.1:370175028-370475028 GCF_904849725.1 Hordeum vulgare subsp. vulgare | reverse complement strand
CTCCGCAGAAACGCGATCTAGAGGAAAAACCGTGGAGGTATGTGGTCGGGCTGCCGTGGAAAAGTCGTCTCAAATCAGCCCTAAAACCTCCGTATATATAGGTGGGAGGGAGGGGAGGAGGCAGCCTCAAAACCTAAAGGTTTGGCCGAAATTGGAGGTGGAGGAGTCCTACTCCAATCCTACTTGGAGTAGGATTCCACCTTCCCACTTGGAAACTCTTTCCACCTTGTGTTTTTTCCTTCTCAAACCTTATGGGCCTTAGTGGGAACTTATTCCAGCCCACTAGGGGCTGGTTTATCTCTTCCCATAGCCCATGAGACCCCTTGGGGCGTGACACCCCTCCCGATGGTCCCCGGCACCCCTCCCGGCACTCCCGGTACACTACCGATGAGCCCGAAACTTTTCCGGTAATGCACGAAAACCTTCCGGTAACCAAATGAGGTCATCCTATATATCAATCTTCGTTTCCGGACCATTCCGGAAACCCTCGTGACGTCCATGATCTCATCCGGGACTCCCAACAACATTCGGTAACCAACCATATAACTCAAATACGCATAAAACAACGTCGAACCTTAAGTGTGCAGACCCTGCGGGTTCGAGAACTATGTAGACATGACCCGAGAGACTCCTCGGTCAATATCCAATAGCGGGACCTGGATGCCCATATTGGATCCTACATATTCTACGAAGATCTTATCGTTTGAACCTCAGTGCCAAGGATTCATATAATCCCGTATGTCATTCCCTTTGTCCTTCGGTATGTTACTTGCCCGAGATTCGATCGTTAGTATCCGCATACCTATTTCAATCTCGTTTACCGACAAGTCTCTTTACTCGTTCCATAATACAAGATCCCGCAACTTACATTAAGTTACATTGCTTGCAAGGCTTGTGTGTGATGTTGTATTACCGAGTGGGCCCCGAGATACCTCTCCGTCACACGGAGTGACAAATCCCAGTCTCGATCTATACTAACTCAAGGAACACCTTCGGAGATACCTGTAGAGCATCTTTATAGTCACCCAGTTACGTTGCGACGTTTGATACATACAAAGCATTCCTCCGGTGTCCGTGAGTTATATGATCTCATGGTCATAGGAACAAATACTTGACACGCAGAAAACAGTAGCAACAAAATGACACGATCAACATGCTACGTCTATTAGTTTGGGTCTAGTCCATCACATGATTCTCCTAATGATGTGATCCCGTTATCAAGTGACAACACTTGCCTATGGCCAGGAAACCTTGACCATCTTTGATCAACGAGCTAGTCAACAAGAGGCTTACTAGGGACAGTGTTTTGTCTATGTATCCACACAAGTATTGTGTTTCCAATCAATACAATTATAGCATGGATAATAAACGATTATCATGGACTAAGAAATATAATAATAACTAATTTATTATTGCCTCTAGGGCATATTTCCAACAACTTCATCATGAGAAGTTTTATGAGATGAGATACTGTTATGATATATAATGATGCTAGAAAAAACTGAGTGAAATTTTCATTGATCAAACTTGTGCACTTGCTAGCATTCACACTTCATAAATTATTTCTTTTATCATTTACCTACTCGAGGACGAGTAGGAATTAAGCTTGGGGATGCTGATATGTCTCCAATGTACCTATAATTTATGAAGTATTCATGACATGTTTACTACAATTTTATATGATTTTTGTATGATTTTATTAGAACTAACCCGGACTCACGCTGTTTTCCGCAGAACTACCATGGTGTCATTTTTGTGCAGAAATAAAAGTTCTAGGAATGGGCTGAAAATTTACGAAGAATATTTTTGAAAAACATAAAAAATATTTGCAAAAGAATCAATCGGAGGGGGTCCACCACCAGGCCACAAGCGAGGGGGGCGCTCCCCTATCTTGTGGGCCCATCGGGCACCGCCTTGGTGTGAGACCGACGCCAAAAATTCCTATAAATCAAGAACCTCTAGAAAGAAACCTAAATCGGGAGTTCCACCGCTGCAAGCCTGCAGTGCCACGAATAACCAACCGGGAGCCCGTTCCGGCACCCTGCCGGAGGGGGAAGCCATCACCGGAGGCCATCTTTATCATCCCAACGGTCTCCATGACGAGGAGGGAGTAGTTCACCCTCAGGGTTAAGGGTATGTACCAGTAGCTATTTGTTTGATCTATCTCTCTCTCTCTCTCTCGTGTTCTAGAGATGGCACGATCTACATGTATCACGAGCTTTATTAATATAGATGAATCATATGGAGTTTTCCACTCTCTATCTTCTTGTGATGAATTAAGTTTTCCCTTTGAAGTTTTCTTATCGGATTGAGTTTTTAAGTATTTGAGAACACTTGATGTATGTCTTGCGATGGGATATCCGTGGTGACAATGGGGTGTTCTATTAATCCACTTGATGTATGTTTTGGTGGTCAACTTGCGGGTTCCCTGACCTTCGGAATCTAAGCATAGGGGTTGGCACATGTTGTCGTGTTGACTCACCGGTAGAAACTTTGGGGCACTCTTTGAAGTTCTTTGTGTTGGACTGAACATGATGAATCTGAAATTGTGTGATGCATATCGTATAATCAAGCCCATGGGTACTTGTGGTGACATTGGAGTATCTAGGTGACATTAGGGTTTTGGTTGATGTGTATCTTAAGGTGTTATTTTAGTACGAACACTAGGGCTATTCGTGACACTTATAGGGATAGCTCATAAGATTGATCGAAAAAGATAACTTTGAGGTGGTTTCATGTCCTGCAATAATTTCTTCATTTGTTCTCCGCTATTTGTGACTTTGGATTGAACTCTTTGTTGCACATGAGGGATTTATATATGATTCAACTATGTTAGTATTGTTGGGAGAACTTGCACTAGTGAAAGTATGGACCCTAGGCCTTGATTCCAAGCATTTATACAACACTTTGCTCATTGTTTATTACATGTTACCTTGCTGTTTTTATATTTTCTTATTACAGAAACCTATATCTACCATCCATATTACACTTGTATCACCATCTCTTTGCCGAACTAGTGCACCTATACAATTTACCATTGTGTTGGGTGTGTTGGGGGCACAAGAGACTCTTTGTTATTTGATTGCAGGTTTGCTTGAGAGAGACCATATTCATCCTACGCCTTCCACGGATTGATAAACCTTAGGTCATCCACTTGAGGGAAACTTGCTATTGTCCTACAAAACTCTGTGCTTGCGGGCCCAACACGAATCTACAAGAATAAGGTTGTGTAGATATCAGCTAACCGTGTGAAAAGATATGGAAGATCTTCAAAAGTTAAGCATCACAAAATTACACAAGTTGTTCAAAATTTAAACTTAGAAACTTTGGATATGATCTACTTTAGAACGTATTTCGGTAGCACCGGGTTGGAGTTTTTGGAGTCACCGAGACAGGCCGCATTAATCGAAACTTGGACAACCTTATTAGTGTAACCAAAAATAACTAATGGGTCTCACTGAAGTGGTTCTGAGAATCCCTAATAATTAAATCGGTGGAACCGATTTTATCAAGTCGGTATCACTGAGATGCATGTTGCGGGAGACCAGATCCGAAATTTCTTTGTTCTCTATTCTATGGAGGATTCTTGTGGCATAGAAGGATTTTACACTATGGATTGTAGATGGGAGTGACCTAATGTGCATGAAGCGGATAGAGGAGCGCACAAGGGGTCGAATTCATACCCTAGCTTGGTGATGAATCTGCTAGGCAACGATGGCGGTGAAGATTCCATTGGCGGCGGCAATTCCCAACGGCAGAGGTGCTAGGGGATGCAAGGGCGACGACCAATGGGTCGTGGAGAGGCAATTTGGTGTTGGGGAAATGACATTTGAAGATGGAATTTGAAAGCGTCCGGTCCGCGGGTCCCTCAGTGTCGGTGTCACCGATACTAAAATTTTGGTGCCAGCGAGTTCCACTGCTGTGTGTTGACAGGGAAACATGGTGAAGCCCAGATTATGGCATCGGTGGTACCGAGATTAAAACCCAGATCAACTTTGAGAATCGGTGGAACCAAGAATCTGGAGTTGGTTACACTGAGATTCACAAAGAGGTTTTGGAATGCAACCCTAGTCGACACAGAAATCCGAGTGCTCCTCACACAAAGGGACCAAGAAGTGCTAGTTCCAGTTTTGTGATGTAGCATGAATAGAACTTGAGACGAGAAATCATAGATAGCTAGAGAAGGGTCCTAGGCATTCTTAACCATCCAATTGGCAAAAGATAAATGAAAAGCCAAATAACAACATTTGGATATCCTCGAATGAGCAAAGATATGCAGACGAACATGCTCACAATATAAGATGTCAAAAGGAATCCTGGTGAACATGCACACACATCCTAGCATCTATCAAGCACTTTGGCAATGACGAAGTCATCTATATATGAGTATATTGACTTAGGAGTCAAGTAAGAATACTCGATCATAGTCCATACTCATAGATTAAGCACAAGTGGGGTTAGCACTTTTACATAATGCATTAAGGTATTCACATCATTTACGAGACGCTTGCACTCAAATCTTAGAGTAAAGCTCCCCCTAGATGTGACATCCCCCCTAAGAGGGATCAACTAACCTTGGGTTTTGTTGTAGAAGACATCAAGTAGCTGAAGGAGTGGTGGATGCTCATTGTTGATGAAGTTCATCTTGAGTTGGGAGAAATCCTTGTTGTTTCTTACTCTTATCACCTACATGGGTTAGTCCCAATGCAAAAGGAACAAATGCAAGGATATCTATGGAAATGGAATGAAGTGCATAGGAGGTGATGTCCAAAGATGTATTAATTACATTGCCCCTTTCTCACCTTTGAGGGAATGTATGCCTCCTTGAACTAATGCATATGGTTGAGGTTGATTGCATGTAGTTCTTTCCAAAATGAATAAGAGTGAATTTCATTGGCGGAGTCACCCCTCAAGAAATTTCTAGCTCTTCCTCTTGGGGACCCACATCACCTCGATGGGGATCCTTGGAGTTGTGGTAGCACTAGATGAGGTAGTGCTAGAAGTGTCCTTGAGAACCCAATCAACCTTTGCTTGGGGTTCTTCAAATGAGTGAATGTCCTCTTGAAGCTTTCCCTTGCCCTTATGGTCTTGTGGTAGAAGACCATCTTGTGAGCTTGTTACCTTGGGAGGAGTAGGATCATACTTCTCCTCTTGAAGAACAAATTTGGGAATGGGATATGGACCCTATTCCCAAACATCTCCGTTGACGTTGAAGTAGCCAACACCTTGCTTTTTCCGATGGCCTCCTTGCTTGCACACAATTTCCTCAAATTTCTTACTTCCGGCAAGGCTCTTGAAGTCACCTCTCTCTATAATCTTATTCAATAAATCGTTTTCTTGCTCAAGTGTAACTTGGCTAAGAAAATCATTAGTGGAATCAAGAGAGCTACTAGCCGCAATATCATTTGATTTAGCTTTAGCATTGTTATTACTAGATAAAGAATCTTTCTTGCCTTTATTACTAGTGTTGTTAGGTTTAACTTGTGGAACAAAAGTTGACAAGAGTAGTTGTTTGGCTACATAAGAGGAACTCTTCTTTTGAAGATCATCATTGATTGCGTTTAGGAACTCATGCTCTTGTTCTAACTCTATCTTATCGAAGCGTATCTTCTCATGAGTTCTTGCAAGCTCTCTATGATCTTCTAGAGTAGTTTCATGAGCTAACTTAAGAGTGTTTAATTCTTTAGTTAGTCATTCAATCTCTCTCTTATCATCATCATTCAATTTCTCTAGACTAGCATGAAAATTAGCAAGTGCATTTTTAATATTATCACTAGTGTTATCAAAGATCAAGTCATCTTCTCCTAATAAGTCATCCTCATCACTATCAAAGTAAAAATACTCTGGGTGTGATAACTTCGGGAATTTTGCCATGAAGCAGTTTCCAATACCTTCATTTTGTGAATCAAATAAGTTGTAGGAGTTGGAGGAAACAAGTGCAATGCCGGCAACACCTTCATCGTGACTGTAGTCAGAGTTGGAGTGATAAATTCTCTCGGAATGGTTGTCAGACTCGGAGCCAGAAACCCATTCACTAACATGAGCTTGATGTCTTCTTCTTGAACTTCTCTTGGTGTACTTGTCCTTCTTATCCGATTCTATGCCTCTCCGGGTGTGTCTTCGTTCATAATGATCTTCTCTACTCCTTCTCTATGTGAGGTGACTCATCTCTTGATCTTCATCTTCGAGGTCACTCTTCTCTTCGTTTGTAGGCAGCCGAGGACTCATTGGAGTAGTGTCCGGGCTTCCCACGGTTGTAGCAGTTTCGATCATGACTGGACGAACGCTTCTCATCATGTACTTGAGCTTGAGATTCTCTCTTTGCTTCTACTCTTGTAGAACTTGTTGAATTTTCTTACCATGAGGCTTATCTCTTCACTGGTAAAAAAGGTTGTCACTTGAAGTAGCGGGAGCATTTACTGAAGCTTTGTAAGCACCACTAGTTGTGCTACTCATATTTGTCTACTCATATTTGTCTTTGAGAGACTTTTCATCAGCAACAATACTTCCAATGACATTAGTAGGCTTGAGATCTTTGTAGTTGGGCATCATTTGGATTAATGTTCATGAGGTGTCATATCTTCCATCCAAAGCTCTAAGTATCTTCTTGATCATGAATTTTTCGGTCATCTCTTTGCTTCCTAAGCCGGAAATCTAGTTTGTGATGAGAGCTAGCCTTGAGTACATTTCAGTGACTCCTTCACCATCCTTCATCTTAGATTCTCTGACGTGCATATCAATCAAAGTATCCCAAATTTCCTTTGCATTCTCAAGGCGACTGATTTTGTTGAATTCTTAGGGAGATAGGCAGTAGAATATGATGTCACAGGCTTGTGCGTTGAATTGCAACATCTTCAATTATTCCATTGTCGCATCACGATACGGTTGTCTCCCTTCTTCGAATATAATCACCTTGCACACAACCATGAATAATGCCCCATATGGCAGGATTATAACCAAGACTATGCATTTTCATTCTATGTTTCCAACTAGCAAAATTAGTGCCATCGAAGTATCGACCTCTATGATGATAACTTCCCTCACTAGGCGACATACTCTCCTAGGTTGTGAAACCAATGCAATGGAGATCAAATCTCTCATACCACTTGTAGGATTGAAAGTATGTCTAGAGAGGGGTGATTAGACTAGTTGACAAGATAAAAACTTAGCCTTTTCTCATTTTTTAGTGTGGGCCAGTTTGAGAAACTATGACTAGTCAAGTACACCCTACACATGCATATCTAAGAGTATTGCAGCGGAAAGTATAACATGCAAGTGTAAATAGAGGATAAGGTAGGGAGATCAGACGCAAAGGTTGACATGATAATTTTTGGCATGGTTCCGATAGGTGGCTCTATCATACGTCCATGTTAGTGGAGACTTCAACCCAGAGAGGGTAACGGACGCGAGAGTCCATGGAGGGCTCCAGCCACAGGGGGTCCACGAAGAACCTACCTTGTTTATTCCACCACACCATTCGTCCAGACAGGACTAGCCTCACTCACGGTAGATCTTCATGAAGTAGGCCATCTCCTTGCCCTTATAAACATCTTGGTTCAACTCCACAACACGAAGTAGGAGGCTCCCAAGCAACACCTAACCAATCTAGGAGGCACCACCCTCCAAAAGGTAATAGATGTGGTAGAATGATGAACTCCATGCTCTTGTGCTTCTAAAGGTAGTCTCCTCAACACTCAATCACACTGTCTTATATTTGGTAGGGGTAGGAGAGAATCTTGTGGAAAGCAACTTGAGGATTCTAGAAGTAAAGGTTCGAATGGTTGAAATGGAATCTCTTGATCTCAAAACATGAGTAGGTGGCTCTCTCTCTCAGAAAAATGGATTTGGCAAATGTAAGCGTGTTCTGAGTGCTTCTTTTGAGAGTGAGAGGTAGGTGGAGGGGTATATATAGGCATCTCCCAAAATCAAACCGTTACAACATTATTTCCCAACATGGTGACACCGAAATGTTAGTCTCGGTGGTACCGAGTTGCACTAAATGTGGCAATTTTTAATTCTCGGTGAGACCGATATATGAATCTCGGTGGTACCGATACGATGACCTAGATTAATTTCCAAACTCGGTGAGACCGACTTCAAACTCAGAAATTTCGAAACTTGAAATTATCTTAACCGAAAGTTGGTCACCCAACCTCGATGACACCAATAGGAATGTTGGTTGTACCAAGATGGTGGGACTGTCGTAGGATATATATAAATGTTAAGTTGGTATAACCGAGTGGGAAATGTTGGTGGCACCAATTTTGCATATTTGGCTTGGGACAGATATATTTTGTGGGAAAGTGGCTAAGTACTTTTGGTGGCTATCGCTTAGCACTTGAGCAATTAATTCATCATAATACCTCATCACCTTTTAATAGTATTGTCTTTACTATGGACTCAAAAGTGAATTCTCACAAAGTGTAAAATGAAGAGTTTTCTTGCTTGAATCTTTAGCCAATCCTATTCCTTCCTTGCATCAAAGGGGCATCTCCGCACATTCGTATAGCCAAGGCATCTTTGAACTTTTCTGCAATGTACTTGGATAAATTCATTAGTCCAAGGATGCATATGTTGTGATAAATTATCAAAACCACCTTAGGGAGCAATTGTGCTTTCACAAGTACTCTATGGACTTGTTGCGTCGGGCAGTTATGCTAAAGTGCAAGCCAGCTCCAACTCCGATGTCTCTCACTTCCGATGATGCCAGTGAGTACCGGAGTATTGTTGGTGGTGTGCAGTACTTGACTATCACTTGACCACATATCTCTTTTATAGTTATACGTGTGTGTCAGTATCTCATACTCCTCAGACTTCGCATTGGTCACCTATGAAGCATATCCTATGTTATGTTTGTCTTACTGCCTTGTATGGTTTAATCCTTCAGCCTGCATCCTCTAGAGAGCTCTCGGCCTTCTCCGATGCTAACTGAGCTGGGTGTCGTGATGATAGGCGATGCACGGGGGGTTATGTAGTTTTTCTTGGTCCAAATTTGATTGCCTCGAATGCTTGCAAACAGTCTACGATGTCTCGTAGTAGTACTGAAGCTGAGTACAAGGCGGTTGCTAATGACATAGCTGAGATCATATGGGTACACTCATTATTGAGAGTGTTGCGCATCTCTCAAGCCCAGCCAGTGGTCCTTTGGTGTGACAACATTGGTGCGACATACTCCCTCCGTCCCATAATATAAGAGCGTTTTTTTACACTAGTGTAGTTTCAAAAACGCTCTTGTACAAGCCATTCAGTACTTCATCGACGGTTGCCGAGACGGCACCCTTCTCGAGCACAAGCTCATGTGCTCCGAGCCAACCTCTCTGGCGGTTCTCCTGGACAAGGCAGGCAAGTACACGAGTGCCGACTCCGCCATGAGAATCATGGTCAGCGCCACAGACAAGACCGCCCAACAGCCGGCTACATCCAAGTCGGCTGGCGACAACCGGGGTGGCCACAACAACAAGCGCAAGGCAGATCAACTTGATCCACGACTTCGAAGCAAGCAGGTGGCAACACGGAGGAAGAACCGCTGGCTGCTCAAGCCGGCGGTCAGCGACAACGAGCCGGCAAGAACGCCTAGCAGCCCAAGCTCAGCTTTGAGCAGGTGCTTGACGCGCCTTGAAGATGCATTCCGAGGCGAAGCTGGCCACCCATACACTCCGCCAGTGCAGCTTCGCACAACGCCTGTCCCGGGGTGAGGATTTGTCGGCTCCCCCGGCGGCAGCGCCTCGAGGTCCGGCTCCCGGGCCGGGTCCGGCTCCAGTTCTGCCGCCTTCCAATGATGTTCGTATCCACGATCAGTTACCTGAGCAGGATGGGGCCTACGTCGTCTTCACCAGTGAAGGCGACGACAAGCACAGCTAGCGTCAACGTCGGCATGAGGTGAATGTCACGGTCCCTTCGGTTCCCCAATACATGCATTGGTCTGAAAAGCCAATTACATGGAGCCGGGCTCACCATCCTGCAGTGATTCCGAACCCCGACACATACGCGCTTGTCCTCGACCCCACCCTCGCCTCCAAGAGACTCGCATGTCGGTTCTCACGGGTGTTGATCGACGGTGGCAGCAGCATCAACATCCTCTACCGACACACTCTTCTAAAGCTCGGGTTGAAGGAGAAAAACCTGCAGCCGACCAGGACTATTTTCCACGGCATCGTGCTCGGGCAGTCTTTCTTGCCAATCGGGAAAATCCAGCTAGATGTCCTCTTCGGCGACAAGGCGCGTTTTCGCCATGAACCGGTCTGATTTGAGGTGGTGGACCTCAACAACCCATACCACGCACTGCAGGGCAGGCCGACACTGGCCAAATTCATGGTGAGCCCTCATTATGCCTATCTGAAGATGAAGATGCCAGGTCCCAAGGGCATCATCACCATTGCCCGCGACTACAAGAAGTCAATTGAGTGCGTGTGCAACAGCAGTGTGCTGGCTGAGGCACTGGTGATTGCCGATGAGAAGAGGCAGCTTGAACGGCTCGTGGCTGAGGCTACCGAGCAGCCGGCAATGCCCACTCCTCCGTCCTAGTCGGCCAGAGAGGGCTCGTTCGAGCCGTCCAAGGAGACCAAGAAAGTGTCGCTCGACCCGGCCAACCCCAGGCAGTGCGAGCTTGTTGACTTCCTCCTTGAGAACCGAGATATCTTTGCATGGTCCCCAAAGGACATGTCGGGAGTCCCGCGGAAGTACGCCGAGCACAAGCTTCATGTACGGCCGGATGCAAAAACGATCAAACAAACTTTGCGTCGCTTCGCCGAGGGGAAGCGGAGCACAATTGGAGAAGAGATCGCCCGGCTGCTCGCAGCCGGCTTCATCATGGAAGTTTTCCAGCCGGATTGGTTGGCCTACCCAGTCCTGGTGCTGAAGAAAAACAAGACATGTCGCATGTGTATTGATTACACATCTTCGTCAAAACCAAGCAACCCTTCAGTCTGCTTGACAATCTACGGGAGACCTTCGCCAACTTGCAAGAGTACAAGATCCGGCTCAATCCGGAGAAGTGCGCCTTTGGAGTTCCAACCGGTAAGCTCTTGGGTTTCTTCGTGTCGCCTCGCGGCATGAAAGCTAACCCCGAGAAGATCAGAACAATCGAGCACATGGCCAAGTCGGCTCGACTGCTCGACGTTCAGAAGTTTGTCGGCTGCCTGGAATCCCTCAGCCGGTTCGTCAGCCGGCTGGGCGAGAAGGCGCTTCCACTCTACCAGCTCATGAAGAACACAACCAAGTTCAAGTGGTATGATCAAGCGGACGAAGCCTTCCGCGACCTCAAGCGCGTAATCTCGAGCACTCCAATCTTGGCCGCGCCGGAAGAAAGGGAGCCCATCCTCGTCTACATCGCAGGAACCACACGCGTGGTCAATGTGGTCTTGGTAGTGGAGCACAAGGAGGAGGGCAAGGTGCTGCTGATTCAGCGCCCTGTCTATTATCTGAGCGAGGTCTTGTCCGCCTCCAAGCAAAACTACCCCCACTATCAGAAGATATTCTATGGCGTGTACTTTGCCGCCAATAAGCTAAAGCAATACTTCCACGAGCACGCCATTACGGTGGTGAGCACTGCTCCACTTTTAAAAATCATGGGCAACCGTGATGCCACGGGCCGGATCGCGAAGTGGTCCATCGCCATGACCGACCAAAACATCCGCTACGAACCGTGCACCACCATCAAGTCCCAAGTGGTGGCCAACATCCTCGTCGATTAGGATGAGACCCAATTCTTGTTGCCGCCTCCCAACTCCACGCATTGGCGGATGCACTTCGACGGCTCGAAGATGTGAACTGGTCTGGGAGCCGGCATCGTCTTGATGTCTCCGAAAGGGGACCAACTCAAGTATGCTCTCCAGATAAATTCGCCGCATCCAACAACGTCGCCGAATACGAGGCGCTCGCACACGGCCTCCGGCTTGCTAGAGAAATCGGCACCCGGAGGATTCTTTGCTTCGATGACTTTGATCTCGTGGTGCAGCAAGTTTGTGGCGAATGGGATACTAGGGACACCAACATGGCCAGCTACCGCTTCCTCATCCAGCAGCTCAGTAATCCTTTCGAGGGCTGTGAATTCCATCATGTCCCCCCAGCGGACAACAAGGCGGCTGATGCCTTGGTGAAAATTGGCGCCACAAGGCAAGCGATTCCAGCCGGCGTCTCCCTCGAGAAGCTGCACAAGACCTCCAACAAGCCGTCTCCGGAGTCGGCATCGATCTTTGTGCCAACGGATCCATCTGTCCCAACGCCATCTCAGCCGGCTCCGCTTGCTCTGTCGGCTTCGGCGATCTTTCCGACTTCATCTGCTCCCCCGGCTCCAACAGCTCTGTCGGCTATGCCAAGCCTTGATCCCAATCGGCTCAACACACAGTGGGTGGTTGTCATGGAGGTTGTCGGCGGGCGAGCTGCCATGACGGTGCCAGAGATAGAAGGTCTCAAACCAAGGACTACAATGAAAAACATGGGGGCTTCAGACGTTCCTGAGATCGAGGCCGAGCCGAAGGCGACACTTGTGTCGGCTCCCTCATGGGCACAACCCATCCTGGTGTTCCTTCTTCACGGCGAGCTTACTCAAGACGAGGCAGAAGCAACGCAGATCCAACGACGATCTCCCATATACGCCATCATCAACCGTGAGCTGGTTCGACGTAGCTTAACCGACATGTTCCAACGCTACGTCGAGTCCGAGAAATGGCAGGAAATCCTCAAGGACATACACCAGGGTGAGTGTGGGCATCATGCCACCTCCAGAACCTTGGTGGCCAAGATGTTCCGCCATGGATTCTACTAGCCCACAACCCTCGAGGAGGCCACAGCCTTGGTCGACAAGTGCGAAGATTGCCAGCATTTCAGCATGTAGAGCCACTTGCTTCCATCGGCTCTCAAAACCATCCCCCTGTCTTGGCCCTTTGCCTTCTGGGGGCCGGATATGGTGGGACCATTCAAGACCACTCGATGCGGCATGACCCATCTCCTGGTAGCCATCGACAAATTCACCAAGTGGATTGAGGCCAGTCCAATTAAGAAGCTTGACGGTTCCATGGCCGTCACGTTCATCAAGGACATCTCCGTCCGCTACGGCGCCCCCACAACATCATCACCGACAATGGCACCTACTTCGCCAAAGGGGCAATGGCGCTCTTCCATGCTAAAAAGGGCATCCGGCTCGACCTGGCGTCGGTGGCTCACCCACAGTCAAACGGCCAAGGTGGAAATGACAAACGGCTTAATCCTGGCCGGCATCAAGCCAACACTCGTGGCGCCACTCGTCAGGTCAGCCGACTTCTGGATCGAAGAGCTGCCGACGGTGCTCTCGAGCCTTCGCACCACTCCGGACCGGTCAACCGGCTTCACACCATTCTTCCTTGTATATCGTTCCGAGCCAATCATCCACGCGGATGTCGGGTTCGACTCGCCTCGGGTCACCCTATGCACGGAGGCGGATGCAAAAGAGGCAAGAGAAGACGGTGTTGATCTACTCGAGGAGGCATGGGAGCTGGCCCTGAGCCGAACGGCCATCTACCATTAGAAGTTGAGGCACTATCACAACAAGAATATCAGGCCCCTCTCTTTTCGGGAGGGGGGACTGGTACTCAGAAGAATCCAGCGAACAACCGGCCAACACAAGCTCTCTTCCCCATGGGAGGGACCCTTCATCGTCAGGAGGGCCTTACACAACAATGCGTACTATCTGATAGATGCATAAAAGCCACAGAAGCGCAAGAGAGACGACTCTGATGAAGAAACGGAGCGTCCATGGAATGCGGCATTGCTTCGCCCGTTCTACTGCTAAGAGCAAGAGAGAAAAATGTGTATGTATGTATGTATCTTCTTGCCTTTTCGGAATTTCAACGAATGCAATGGGTGCTCCAAGCGAGCATTTGGAGTACACCTTTTTTAAGTTCATGAAAAACTGTTGTCAATACAAGAGTGGGCTCTCCGGTCCGACTCCTCGGGATTGGGGGCTCGCTAGCCGGCCCAAGCCACTTCCTTAGTCATAGTTGAATGTATAATGCATGCTGAGCTGAAACCCTTACCACCCTGCACAAGCTACAGACCGGCTCCCGGCTGTCCGGCGAACGGGGTCATGGGAAGGAAGGCTGACGCTTTCGAAGGCCCAAGCCCCGTCCCAGTCACAGACCGGCTCGCGACTGTTGGCTGGCGGGGTGGATGATTGAGAAGGCAAAGTTATTGGACAGATGGAAGCCTGAGAGATGCAAAAGACAGAAAAGTGAGCTGGCAAGCACAACTTTTGCAAGCACAATGCAAAGGGATAAATACATATTACATTCAAAAGCATTCAAAGGCCCACAGCCGTAGTTCGTTACACAAACACCCATAGTTGGCTTTGAGTTGGACCGTCTCTCCTTGGCAGTCGGCTGCTCGGCATGGCCAGCTGCGCGCTTAAGGGTCTGGCCCTCGCCCGCAGCCGCCTTCCGGGCCGGCTCCTTCCAGGGATGCTTCTCCTGCTCGATTAGCGCCTGCCTGGCGGCCTCGGCCTCGGCCCAAGCGGCCCGCTCTGCCGCGGCGGTATCGCCTTCCTCCACCGTATGTTCCTCCCTGCTGGCCACAAACTGATAAGGGGAGATCTCCTAACCAAGAATCAAGGAAAGGGGAAGAAAGGAGGAATGAGACAACTTCCCTAAAACGAGGGAACCGACCGTCTGCCAACGGTGACCCGATGCTTCTTCGAGCCAGCCCCACAACCTCCAGCCGGAGGCCCTGCCGCAGTTCGTTCGGGAGCAGTCTTGGCGGTGGCCACGTGCTTGCCTTTCCGCCGCGTTAGTTTTCCTTGCATGGCCGGCTCGCAGGCGGCTCGGCGTTGCCGCGTCATGGGAGGGCTGGAGACCTCCTCTAGATCTTCCAGGTCCTCCACGTCGGCTACATCGCATAAGGGAGGCGACACCTCGTCGTCATCCGTCCAGTCAAGCAACCAGATGCAAAAAAACTCACCGGCCGGCTCGATGCCTTCCGACTCCACCGCCCCTTCCACATCTTTGGAGGCAGAATTTTGAAGCTCCACCTCGTCCTCATCCTCGATCTCGACGGGATCCGGCACCTCCACGTCGGCAGCAGACTGCTGATAGACTTGCAGGCGCTCGAACAAATGAGGGAGTAGTCGTCCTCCGGCGTAAGATGCCGAATAGAAATCAATGAAAGAGCATACCATCAAAGCCGGATCACTTTGGTCGTAAGGGGCCATGCTCCACTCCCACTCACTACCTTCATCGATGGAGGCAGAGGAGATCAAGTTCACCTGCTGGGCCACCTTGCTGGCTCGGTAGTTCTTCGTCAAGAGCCGGCATGGATCATGCGGGCAACTCATCTGGCAGATCAGGTGCAGCCGGTACTGCAAAGCCAGTATCCGATGGGCAACCATGGTGGCAAGCAAATCTGTAACCAAAAGGCCCTGAGCCTTCAAGATCTCGAGGTGGGCGCATCTCAAATTCACCTCTGGGATGGGCTTCAGAAGTGAACTGCTCCAGTTCAGCTTCGAAGTCGCCGGAGCAATGGCGAAAGGACGAACATTGATGTAGTCGTGGAGGCGATCGACGTTGTTCACGTAGAAGAAACCCCTCTCCCACTTCTTCACCGAATCTTGCAGAGGGAGCTTCGGGAAGCCAGAAGCGGATCGGTGATGAATGAGCATGATGCCGCACGGGGTCATCCTCTTGACGTTGGGCTCATCGGTCGGTGCCGACTGCTGCTTGAAGAAGAACAGCTTGCGCCACAAATCCAGGCGGGGGTCAATCCCCAGAAACCCCTCGCACAAGGTGACATAGGCCGCAAGCTGGAGGAATGCATTGGGGGCAAGTTGATGCGGCTGCAACCGGAAAAACACGAGGAGTCGCCAGAAGAACTTGCTGGCGGGATGCCCGAATCCACGGAAGAAATGATCCTTGAAGATCACCACCTTGGCGTCGCGAGGGGTCAGAGATCCCTCGGCACCAGGGAGACGCACCTTCACGAGCTCTGCTGGGGGCTACATACGGCGGTGGCGGAGCACCTCGATGTGCCCGTCGGTGACATCGCTGCCCTCCCATGTGCCTCGGAACTTTGCGTTCTCTGCGGCGGATTGAGACATGGCGGGGTGGCGGCGAGAAGCTAGGCGTGACGCGCAGAGTTCCGGGGACAAATGGCGGCGATGATACGGGTTGAGTCTACTCTCTCTGGCTGTGGGAGGGAAGGGGCACTAGAGCGGAACGAGATGGGGGCGAATGGCCTTTTCAGAGCGTCAATGTGCCCTGAAGTGCCAACCGTCGTGGCACCATCCGCAAAGGATCCCCGTGCATGGGCCGAGGGCGCGGCGTGGCAGGCCCCATTGCGCAGGCCTAGTCCAGTCGCGCCCGTGGCTTGTCAGGGTGTGGCGCCCAAAGCTTGACACGTGGCACAACAAGGTTGTGCGCGGCGAAGCCGAGGCGTCCGTCGGAAGCCAGCCGGCTCCCGGTCCATACGCTTCCATACAAATGACTACCAAGACCGACCAGCCGGACATTCAAGCCGGCGAGGCCCCTCGCCTCGAGATGGCAGACCTCCCCTACTTCGGGGACTACTGACGGGGGGATAACCCTGGGGTAGGCTCTTCAAGCCTACTCTTCTATACTTTGGGCATAGATGATATCAATAGCTTCCTCAACTACTGGCTCCTCCTGGCCCGCTACAAAGTACTTACCGGCTCGGAGCGTAGCCGGCTACTCTCTGGCCGGTTGGCCATGCCACTAGCCGGCTGAAGGGCTCCCGTCGCATCAATTCCTAGGATGTGACAGGGGCCTTCGATTAAAGGTGAAGGCACACCACACGGGTACAAGAGAGAAGCGCACGCATGGCTACAATGTCAGCGGCCGTGCCGCTAACCGATGTCGGCTCTGATCCGTCAACCATGCACAATACCCGCAAGCGAGCACCCATCCATTACCCAGTCCGGCGTGGCTACAGTGGAGACGGCCGTACCGATGACCGGCGCCGAATCCCACAAGACAACGTCGGACGTACTGCACACGTCCTGCTTGGGCAGCATGCACCAACCCCATAGGCTGGTCGACGGGTCCCATGACCAGATGGCACCTCGCACCCGGCGGGCCCCTCAAGCGACAAGACTAAACCATAGTGGGTCCCCTGGCCGGCTAGAGAGGCTGCCAGTCGGGTCCCCCATTATGTACTTATATCTATTTCGTAGGTCGGTGGGTTCATCTATAAAACCCCCCGACCCCCCTCCATGCAGAGGGTCGGCCATTCTTACACCCGCACACATACACACGAGAGGGAGAACACGAGCGGGCAGCTCTTTCTTCCTCCTCCGTCGAACAGCTCAAGGAGCATCCTGTAACACTATAGTTAATCAACCATTACGACATGACTAGGGGTATTATCTCCCACGGAGAGCCCCGAACCTGGGTATATCGTGCGTCTTGCGCGCTAATTACAAATCTCGTTCCTAGAGCCCGTCGGTGTCCTTTCGGCTCCAACCACTCTTGATAAGCCTACCTACGGTATATATCATGAGGAAACGATGACTCTTCTTCTGATATCCTCCTTGCTTGCGCACAATTTCCTCAAATTTGTTACTTCCGGCAAGACTGTTGAAGACACCTCTCTCTATAATCATTTTTCAATAAATCGTTTTCTTGTTCAAGTGTAATTGGCTAAGAGAATCATTTGTGGAATCAATAGAGCTACTAGCAACAACAATATTGCATTTAGCTTTAGCATTGTTGTTACTAGATGAAGAAACTTTCTTGCCTTTGTTACTAGTGTTCCTAGGTTTAACTTGTGGAACAAAATTAGAAAAGAGTAATCATTTGGCTAGATAAAAATAACTCTTCTTTCGAAGATCATCATTGATCGCTTTGAAGAACTCATGCTCCTTCACCAAGTTGAGCTTCTCGAAACGTAGCTTCTCATGAGTTCTTGAAAGCTCTCTGTGATCTTCTAGAGTACTCTCATGAGCTAACTTAAGAGTTTTCAATTCTTGAGTTAGTTGTTACATTTCTTTCTTATCATCATCACTCGATTTCTCTTGACTAGCGTGATAATTAGTAAGTTCATTTTCATTGCAATCACTAATTTTATCAAAGAGCAAGCCATCTCCTCCTAACAAGTCATCCTCATCACTATTAAAATCAAGATACTCGGGGTGTGATACCTTGGGGCCTTTAGCCATGAAGTAGTTTCTGAACCCCTCATTTGCTGAATCAAATAGGTCATAGGAGTTTAAGGAAACAAGTGCAATGTTGGCAACACCTTCATCTTGACTATAGTCGGAGTTGGAGTGCTAGCTTTTCTCGGAATGGTGGTCAGACTCGGAGACAGAAAGCCATTCACCAACATGAGCTTGATGTCTTCTTCTTGATTTGCTCTTTGTGTATTTGTCCTTCTTCTCCGATTCATTGCCTCTCCGTGAGTGTCTTCGTTCATAGTGATCTTCTCGACTCCTTCTCTCTCAGCGAGGTGACTCATCTCTTGAGCTTCGTCTTCGAGGTGACTCTTCTCTTTGTTTGTTGGGATCCAAGCACTCATTGGAGTAGTGTCCAGGCTTCCCACAATTGTAGTAGTTTCGGTCACGACTGGACGAATGCTTCTCATCATGTCTTGAGCTTGAGCTTCTCTCTTTGCCTCTACTCTTGTAGAACTTGTTGAATTTTTTGACCATGGGGCCTATCTCTTCACTAGTGACAAGATTGTCCTTTGAAGTAGAGGGAGCATCACATGAAGCTCTGTAAGCACCGCTTGACTTGTTGTACAGCTCATCTTTGTCCTTGAGTGACATCTCATGAGCAATGATCCTACCAATGACTTCAGTTGGCTTGAGATCTTTCTAGTTTGTCATCATTTGGATCAATGTGCACATTGTGTCATATTTTCCATCAAGAGCTCTCAGTATCTTCTTGATGATGAATTTGTCGATCATCTCTTCACCTCCTAAGCTGGCAATCTCATTGGTGATGAGAGTTAGCCTAGAGTACATTTCACTGACACCTTCACCATCCTTTATCTTGAACTTGTCAAGCTGACTCTGAAGCACATCCAACTTAGATTATCTAACAGAATCAGTACCTTTGTGCATATCAACCAAAGTATCCCAAATTTCTTTTGTATTCTCAAGACGACTAATTTTATTGAATTCTTTGGGGCATGGACGGTTGAAGATGATGTCGCACGCTTGAGCATTGAGTTGCAACATCTTCAGTTCATCATATGTCACATCACTATCAGGTTCATGTCCTTCTCCAAAGAAGTTACCTTGCACACCAACATGAATAAGAACCCAAACATGAGGACTAAAGCCAAGAATATGCATTTTAATCTTATGCTTCCAACTAGCAAAATTAGTGCCATCGAAATATGGACCTCTACGGTGATAATTTCCCTCACTAGATGCCATACTCTCCTAGGTTGTGAAACCAATGAAATGGAGACCAAAGCTCTCATACCACTTGTAGGATCGAAAGTATGTCTAGAGGGGGGTTGATGAGACTACTTGACAAGATAAAAAATTACCTTTTCCCAATTTTAGTTGAGACGCAACTTTGGCAGTTATAACAAGTCAAGTACACCCTACACATGCAGTTCTAAGAGTATAGCAGCGGAAAGTAAAACATGCAAGTGTAAAGTAAAGGAGTAAGGTAGTGAGATCAAACATATGAGGTTGACACGGTGATATTTGGCATGGTTCCGATAGGTGGTGGTATCATACGTCCATGTTAGTGGAGTCTTCAACCCACGGAGGGTAACCGCTTCGAGAGTCCACGGACGGCTCCACCCAAAAGGGGTACACGAAGAAGCGTCCTTGTCTATTCCACCACGTCTTCTTCTGACGAAGGACTAGCCTTACTCACGGTAGATCTTCACGAAGTAGGCGATCTCCATGCCCTTACAAACATCTTGGTTCCACTCCACAACATGAAGTAGGAGGCTCCCAAGCGATACCTAACCAATCTAGGAGGCACCACCCTCCAAAAGGTAATAGATGTGGTAGATCAATGAACTCCTTGCTCTTGTGCTTATAAAGATAGTCTCCTCAACACTAAATCACTCTCTCATAGAATATGCATGGGTAGGAGAGATTGATTCGGTGGAAAGCAGTTTGGGGATGCTAGAGATCAAGTTTCAAATGGTTGGATTGGAATATCCTGCTATCAACACATGAGTAGGAGGTTCTCTCTCAAAAAAATGGATCTGGCAATGAAGTGTGTGTTCTGAGTGCTTCTCCCACGAGTGAGAGGTGGGTGAAGGGGTATATATAGCCAGAACACAAAAGCCAACGATTAGACCTAAAGTGGCAAACTCGGTGAAACCGTAGTTACAAACTCGGTGGTACCAATTAGCACAAAAGTAAGTACTTTTGAATCTCGGTGAGACCGATATACACAACTCAGTGGCACCAAAACAGATGCCCAAATTCGTAGGCACCGATACTCAAACTCAGAAATTCCGATTTTGTTTATTTTCGAAACAAAATGTTGGTCACATGGATTCTGTAGCACCGATACGGATTCGGTTGCACCGATTTGGTGGGAATGGCTAGGGTTTTAGTGTGAGGTCAAACTCGGTGGGTCCGAAATGTGGAAGTTGGTAACACCGAATTATAGTATGTGGATTTTGACAGAATGGATATGCGGGAAAATGACTGAGTATTTTGGTGGATAACTTTGAGCACTTTGAGCACTGTGAGCAATTAGTTCATTTTACTACCTCACCCCTTTTAATAGTATTGGCTTTCCTATGGACTCAAAACTGATTTCTCATAAATGTAAAATGAAGAGTCTTCTAGCTTGAAGCTTGAGCCAATATTATTCCTTTCTTGCATCGAGGGGCATGTCCACATAAGCCTTTAGCCGTAGCATCTTTTGAGCTTTTCTGAAATATACTTGGAAAACATATTAGTCGAATGATGCATATGTTGTGATCAATTATGAAAACTACCCTAGGGAGCAATTGTGCTTTTAGTTTGCCAGAGCGCTCTAGGACGAGATAGTGGCGAAGGAGGCTGCCCAGCAGGCGTCAGTTGCCGGCGATGGCCCCCTGGGCCGAGCTTGCTCAACTCGGGGAAGAGTCGCGCCGAGCGATGGCGCTCAAGGAAAGAGGAGAGCGGGAGGCGAATGACATGTCTAACCTTTTCCATGAGTTGGGCAGCGCCTTTGCCGGTAAGATTTGTTGCCTTTGTTTGTTGTGCTTATTGAATCCTCTTTTTCTTATCATCTTTCTCTGGGCTGGCTCGCTTCCCCAAAATGCACGCTCGTGCGAAACGGGTCGTGCAGGCCAGCCGGGAGGAGCAGCATCGGGGCGGTTGCGAGCGGGACGTCGATGTCGGCTAGACGGCGTAGGAGATGGCACATGCCTACGGGGCTCGGGTGGATTCCTGTGGGTCCTTTGGGACCGGCTACTGAGGGCGAACCAGAACGTCGTTCGGGCCCTTTAGCCCGACCACATGCAGGGGTTCCCGCCAACCTGATCATGATGTGGCTGGAGCATGTTGTGGACCGCTTTGACGCATGGAGGGCGGCGACTACGAGGGGCGGGGCCAGGACCGCCGTGACCTTCACCCTCTCCTGGTACTCAGGTATTAACCTGGACCAACTCCCCACGATGAGGGCGGTGTCGCAGGTAGACCTAGTGCAGCATAAAGAGGCCATCGGCTTCCGGGCCCATGAGCTTGCCAGCTACGCGGCGCAGGACAACTACTACCCCGAGCTGGGCGACAATGGCATGCCCCTCTCGGAGGATGATTACGGCGTTCCCATCACCGCTAGTGACAAAGAAGTAGGATCCAGCTCGGATGAGGCCGAAGGCGATAGTGGAGCTGCCGATATGGCCACCGGGGGCGCAGTCGAATCCTCTGTGCAAGGCATGCAACCACATGCTGTTGATGCCGAGGTGCCGCTGATCGGGGGTGGCAAAGTGCTGCCGACTAGCGATGCTGAGTTGCTGCCGACTGGCGACACGGAGGCCAACCACGGGGTGACACCGGCCCCTGATGCTTAGACGATCCTGACGACCCCGCTGGCTGGGACCGAGAGGCAACGCTGCTGGAGCCGCCTGTTATCTTCCTGCTTTCTTTAATTTCAAGTTTGTTATCGACAAGTCCACCCACTTGGGATGTAAGTTTTATTGTAATGCACTCTCGGCCTTGCATAGCTATCTTTCTATTATGCACTTCAGTTTCAGTTTAACTTGTTGCCATGTGTCATTTCGTTTGGTACCTTTCCTTGCTTTAGTTGTTTTCTCATGTGCCCCGCTCCTTTGCCTTTTTTCCTGTCGGCTAGCCGGTTTGCGGACCATGGCTGGGTGAGGAGTGGGCTGTCAGAGGCGGGGTGTTGGTACTTTGGCTTTTGCAAGTTGAGTTTTTGAACGAAATGAGCAGCATGGCCGGACCTGGCCCGCCCCTTGTCAACATAACCCATGTACTCTGCCCATTTTTCCTGAGCGCTTGCCAGCCGGACAACCAGGTTGTGGTCTATGCATTGTCGAGCCTGGGTGGGGCTAGGGTGATCAGGCAGTCCCCAAGCCGGTAGGGCCGACTCGGGGGCGGCCGACAAAGAAGAATAATCGGACCATAGCTAGGATGGAAAAGGCAGTCCTCGAGTCCCACTCTAGGGTGCCCGCTGTTCATTGATTGGACGTAGGGCAGATACATACATACACTTGTTCAACTGTAAAATGGTCGGAGGAGTTCTGCGTTCGACAGCCGCTTTATCTCATAGCTGGAGGCGTCCTTCTTGTTTTTTCTTGCCCTCTGAGCATCAATCAGAGGCATTATTGCTAAGAGCTTTACTGATGATGAACGGACCCTCCCATGGGGTGGACAACTTGTACTGGTCGATTGTTCGTTGGATCAGCCGGAGCACTAGATCGCCCTCTCGGAATGAGAGTGGCTTGACCCGTCGGTTGTTGTAGCGGCGCAGTGCCTGCTGGTAGATGGATGTTCTGGACAACGCCAGCTTGCGTGCCTCCTCGAAGAGGTCGATGTCGTCTTCTCTGGCCACCATGGTGTCGGCCTCGGTGTATAGGTTGACCCGGGGAGAGTCAAACTCGACGTCGGTGGGGACGATTACCTCGGCCCCATACACCAAAAATAATGGTTTGAAACCAGACGACTCGGTGGGCGTGGTTCGCAGGCTCCATAGCACAGCCGACAGTTCCTCAAACCAGGTGTCGGCCAAGCGATCGAGTGGCTCGACCAGCCTAGGCTTAAGGCCGACCAGGGTGAGGTCGTTTGCCCTCACCGCCTATCCCTTTGATTGTGGGTGTGCCTCAGATGCGAGGTCCAGTCGGATCCCTTGCTCGTTGTCATAGCAAGCGAGTGCACCCTTGGCGAAGCCGGTACTATTGTCGGTGATGATGTTGTTGGGGAGACCATAGCGGACGGCGATATCCTTGATGAACGTGACAGTTGTAGGGCCGTCAAGCTTCTTGATTGGCCTGGCCTTGATCCATTTAGTGAATTTGTCGACGGCCACTAGGAGATGTGTCACACGACCCCCCATGTCCATGACCCACAAGGCAAAAGGCTACGTGAGAGGGGTGGTTTGCAGGGCCGCAGTCGGCTCGTGCCTGGGCGCCTTGAAGAGCCGGCAGCCATTGCACTTGTCGACCAGCTCCTTAGCGTCTTTCAGGGAAGATGGCAAGTAGAACCCGTGGCGAAACACCTGGCCACCAGGGAGTGTGAGGCAGCATGGTGACCGCACTCGCCCTGGTGAATGTCGAGCAGGATCTTGTGGCCTTTATCCGAGTATGATAGAAAAACTACTAGCTAATCCTTATGTAGGAGATGGGACACTACATCCTAATTTGCACCTAATCTATGTGGATGAAGTTTGTGAATTCTGTAAGCTTGCAGGTCTACCCAAGGATGATGACAAGAAGAAGGTCTTTACTTTATCTTTGAAAGAAAAGGCGTTGACATGGTATAAGCTATGTGATGATATTGGATCATGGAAATACAACGGATTGAAATTGCAATTCCAAGAGAAGTTTTATCCTATGCATCTAGTTCATCGTGATCGGAATTATATTTATAATGTTTGGCCTTGTGAAGGAGAAAGAATCGCTCAAGCTTGGGGGAGGCTTAAGTCAATGTTATATTCATGCCCCAATCATGAGCTCTGCTACTGAAACAAAAGACCTTCCAATGGCGCCAGAAATAGGTGCGTCGACGGCACCTGGAATCCTTCTTCTACGGCTACGCCTTAAGGGACTTCCTAGGCAAATATGCAAAGGATTTCCCCCATGGCCTTGGAGCCTTGCATTGGTGTTCCCTCGAAGCGGAAAGCGTGATGTAGCTTAGTGGTGGTAAGTATTTCCCTCAATTTGAGAACCAAGGTAGCGATCCAGTGGAGGAGTATCACAAGTGCCTGCACAAACACGAAGAGCCTGCTCCCAACGCTATGAAGGGGTTGTCAATCCCTTATAGATTGTTCGCCAAGTGAGAACTGAAAGCAACAAAGTAACGAAGCAAAGTAAAAGCGGAGGTGTAAACGATAGACGTGAATAGACCCGGGGGCCGTAGTGTTTACTAGTGGCTTCTCTCATGAAAGCAAGTAGACGGTGGGTGAACAAATTACTGTCAAGAAATTGATAGAACCGCGCAAAGTCGTGACGATATCTATGGCAATGATTATATCTATAGGCATCACGTCCAAAACAAGTAGACCGATACTTTCTGCATCTACTACTATTTCTCCGCACGTCGACCGCTATCCAGCATGCATCTAGTGTATTAAGTCCAAAAGAACAAAGTAATGCCTTAAGCAAGATGACATGATATAGATGGACAATCTCATATCAACGACAGATCCCACCTTGTTACCCTTGATGGCAACTACTTAATGTGTGCCTTGCTGCCCCTACTATCACTAGGAAAGGTCACCACATGGTAGAACCCAAAACCAAGTACTTCTCCCATTGCAAGAATCATAGATCTAGTTGGCCAAACAAAACCCAAGACTCGGAGAGACTTACAAGGATATCAAATCATGCATATAGGAAATCAGCAAATACTCAAATATATATCATAGATAATCTGATCACAAATCCACAATTCATCGGATCTCGACAAACACACTGCCAAAGAAGATTACATCGGATAGATCTCCGTGAAGATCATGGAGAACTTTGTATCGAAGATCCAAGAGAGAGAAGAAGCCATCTAGCTACTAACTACGGACCCGTAGGTCTGAAGTGAACTACTCACGAGTCATTGGAGGGGCGATGATGATGATGAAGAAGCCCTCCAACTCCAAAGTCCCCTCCGGCAGGGCGCCGGGAAGGGTCTCAAGATGAGATCTCGCGGAAACGGAAGCTTGAGGCGGCGGAAAAGTATTTTCGAGGCTCCCCTGCTTTTTTGCTGTATTTTAGGGAATATATAGGCCAAAGATCTAGGTGAGGGGGCGCTCAGGGAGGCCACAAGCCCTGCCACCGCCGCCTCCCCCTGGTGGCGGAGTGGGGGCTTGTGGGCTCCCTGGAGCCCTCCTGGCTTGGCCCACAGGCCCCGTGATCTTCTTCCGTTCGGGAAAAAATCATTTCGAGGATTTTATTCCGTTTGGACTCCGTTCCAAAATCAGATTTGAAAATAGCTAAAAACACAGAAAAACAGGAACTGGCACTTGGCACTGAATTAATAAGTTAGTCAAAAAAAAGATATAAAAGGTACATAAAACATCCAAAGATGACAAGATAACAACATGAAACCATCAAAAATTATAGATACGTTTGAGACGTATCAAGCATCCCCAAGCTTAACTCCTGCTCGTCCTCGAGTAGGGAAGTGATAAAGAATGAATTTTTGATGCTTTCATGCTACCTAGAATAGATGTCCTTTGTAATTCCTCTTATGTGACGTGAATGTTCAGATCCAATTGATTCAGAACAATAGTTTGCTATTGACGTGGAAACAATAAAAATTCAAGCAACTAGCAAGGTAATCATGAACTTTCAAAATAACAAGGCCAAAAGAAATTTATCCCTACAAAAGCATATATTATGGCTATGCTCTATCATCATTGCACAACGAATTTAAATCATGCACAACCTCGATATTGGCCAAGTAATTGTTTCACACCTTTACTTTCTCAAACCTTTTCAACTCTCACGCAATACATGAGCGTGAGCCATGGTTTTAGCACTATAGATGGTGTGGAGTGTGGTGGAGGTTCCAAGACAAAAAAGGAGAAGATAGCCACATTAACTAGGCATATCAATGAGCTATGGAGATGCTGATCAATAGATATCAATGTGAATGAGTAGGGATTGCCATACAAATGATGCACTAGAGCTACGAGTAAGTGAAAGCTCTTAAAGAAAACTAGTGGGTGTGCATCCAACTTGCTTGCTCACGAACACCTAAGGCAATTTTGAGGAAGCCTATCATTGTAATATACAAGCCAAGTTATATAATGAAGATTTCAAACTAGCTATATGGTGGTGACAAAACGAGAGACTCTCAATCATGAAGATCATGGTGCTTAATATGCACAAGTGTGGAAAAAGTGGTAGCATTGTCCCTTCTCTCTTTTTCTCTTATTTTTTTTGGGGGGCTCTTTGGCCTCTTTTTTTTATATTTTGGTGGGCTTCTTTGGCCTCTTTTATTTCCTCACATGGGACAATGCTCCGTTAATGATGATCATCACACTTTCAACTCGAAACTTAGAGCAACGATGACTCTATATGGAATGCCTTCGGTAGTGTACCGTGGCAATGATCTAGCATGGCATAGACATTAATGGAAACATCATGCTAGCTATCTTACGATCATGCAATGGCAATGTAGACATGGTGTCACATGTCATGGTGGTAGTTGCATGGCAATATATCTCGGAATGACTTTGAAAAAGCCATAGTAGGTAGGTATGGTGTCTGTTTTGAGGGAGGCTAATGGTGGGTTTTGTGCACCGGCAAAAGTTGCACGGCACTAAGAAGATAGTGATGGTGGCAGGTGAAAGTGCATCTAAACCATGGACTCAACATTAGTCATGAGGAACTCATATACTTGTTGCAAAAAATTTATGACTAATTGAAACAAAGCATTCAATGCATACTCCTAGGGGAAGGGTTGGTAGGTATAAACCATCGCGCGATCCCGACCGCCACGCAAAGGATGACAATCAATAGACTAATCATGCTCAGATTTCATCACATAGAGGTTCACCATACGTGCATGCTACGGGAATCACTAACTTCAACACAAGTATTTCTAGATCCACAACACCTTACTAGCATGACTTCAATATTACCAAAACCACAACTCAAAACTAATTGAGATGAATCAAACTTCTCTAACTATTCAATGCACATGAAGGTGGAAGTTTTCGTATCCCTTTGGATAACTACCCTTTTTGAGACTACTTTCAAAGCATAGATAAACTACCAAGCCACGCACCGCTGCGCTCTAAAAGATATAAGTGAAGCACATAGAGCAAAAGTATCTAGCTCAAAAGATATAAGTGAAGCACATGTGAGCTGAATTGTCTACCAAAAGATATAAGTGAAGCTCGACAAAATCATGGTGAGTGCATGTCTCTATTCTAGGTATGCAGCAAGGATGATTGTGACACAACAAAAATAAAAGACTCCTACGATACAAGATGCTCCAAGCAAAAACACATAACATGTGGTGAATAAAAATATAGCCCCAAGTAACGTTACCGATGGATTGAAGACGAAAGAGGGGATGCCTTCTCGGAGCATCCCCAACCTTAGGGTTTTACGACATCCTTGAATCTCTTGGGGTGCCTTGGTTATCCCCAAGCTTGAGCTCTTTCCACTCTTTATCTCTTTGTCCATAAGAACTTCACCCAAAACTTGAAAACTTCACAACATGAAACTTAAACAGAAACTCGTGATAACATTAGTATGAGAAAGCAAACCACCACTTCCTTAGGTACTGTAGCAAACTTAAATTCTACCTATGCTGATGTTGGGTTACTGTATTTTCAATCTTCCATGGCTAATAGCCCCCAATACTATCCATAGTTTCATCAAAATAAGCAACCAACACAACAAAAAATAGAATCAGTTAACAGCAGACCAGTGTGTAGCAATCTGTATATTTCTTATACTTCTGCTACTTCAAAAATTATGAAAACTTGCGACAGTCCGCAGAATGTGCGTAGAAATCAGCAGCAAAACGAATCAACTCAAAAGCTCTTGTGGAAAGAAAAATGAAAATTCTTTTCGTGAGCAGAAAGTTTCTGTCTTTTCCAGCATGACCAAACGATCATCCCCAAGACTAATCATAACGGTTTTGCTTGGCACAAACGCAAAAAAGAAACACAAAGAACACAATCATAAAAGAATTATGAAAGTTTGGAAAACACAAAACAGAAATAAAAAGGATAGATTCGTTGGGTTGCCTGCTAACAAGCGCTTTTGTTTAACGCCCTTTGCTAGGCAAAAAGTGAGGGAATCACGTATAGTCATCTTTGGTGCTCAAACCATAAGTAGCCCTCATCATAGATTCATAAGGCAATCTTATTTTATTTCTAGGAAAGTGCTCCATGCCCTTCTTTAAAGGAAATTGAAATCTAATATTCCCTTCCTTCTTATCGATGATAGCACCAATAGTACTTAGGAAAGGTCTACCAAGAATAATGGGACATGAAGGATTGCAATCTATGTCAAGTACAATGAAATCCACGGGTACATAGTTCTTATTTGCAACAATAAGAACATCATCGATCCTTCCCATGGGTTTCTTGACAGTAGAATCCGCAAGATGCAAATTAAGAGAACACTCTTCAATCTCATGAAAACCAAGAATCACATAAAGACTTTGGAATCGCGGAAACACTAGCACCCAAATCACACAAAGCATTGCACTCATAGTTTTTGATCTTGATTTTGATAGTAGGTTCCCACTCATCATGAAGTTTTCTAGGAATAGAGACTTCTAGTTTGAGCTTCTCTTCAAGAGATTTCATCATAGCATCTATGATATGCGCGGTAAAGGCTTTGCTTTGGCTATAAGCATGTGGAGAGTTTGCGATGGATTGCATCAAAGAAATGCATTCAAACAATGAGCAATTATCATAATTGAATTCTTTGAAATCCAAAGTGGGAGTTTCATTACTACCCAAAATTTTGATTTCTTCTACTCCACTCTCCACACCTTTATCATCAAGATGGGTGGACTCCGAATCATTGGGGCGTTTTTCAACCAAAGTGGATTCATATCCAGCCCCTCCATAAATAGGTTTGACACGCAAAAACAAAGATTCAAGAGGAGACACACCAAGCACTTTAAGATCCTCGTGATTTGCATCACTAGAACGCACCCTTTTAAACCATTCATGCCTAGCGCGAATTTGGGCGGTTCTTTCTTTGCTCTCATTCATGGAGACACACATAGCTTTCAAAGTTTCATCCAAGTTGACCTTGGGAGGAGCGCATCTAACTTTCAAAGCATCAATATCACAAGACATCCTATCAACGCTCTTAGCCAAATCGTCTTTTTTGAGTAGTTTTTCCTCTATGGACGCATTGAAAATCTTTTGAGAGTTGATGAACTCTTTGATATTACTCTCTAAATCATAGGGTAATTTGTTGTGATTTCCATTAGTGTTGTTGTAGGAATTTCCATAATTGTTAGAGGAGTTACTAGGAAAAGGCCTAGGAACATAGTTTCCTCTAAAAGCATTATTGTTGCCAAAATTGTTCCTACCAACAAAATTCACGTCCAAACTAGCGTTGCTACTCTCAATCAAAGAGATAGTGGCATGTCATTAGGATCTACGGTAGCGTTTCTACTAGCAACCAAATTCATCAACTCGTCCATCTTAGCACTAAGCGAGTTAATTTCTTCTATAGCGTGCACCTTTTTGCTAGCAGGCAACCTTTTAGTGTGCCACTGAGAGTAGTTGGTCATGATATTGTCTAGGAGTTTTGTAGCGTCTCCTAACGTGATTTCCCTGATCGTTCCACCTGAGGCGAGTCCAAGATATTGCGAGAAGCGAAATTCAAAGATTGTATAATCATCCACAAACTAAAGCCATGAGCGGGACAATTTCTAATCATAAGCTTCATCCTCTCCCAAGATTGTGCAACGTGTTCATGATCAAGTTGCTTGAAATTCATGATATCCTTACGTAAGGAGATGATCTTAGCTGGCGGAAAATACTTGGATATGTAAGCATCTTTGCACTTATCCCAAGAATCGATACTATTTTTAGGCAAAGAAGAAAACCAAGTTTTTGCACGTCATTATCCACTATGTTCTGAGATTGATGTTATGATAACACATAACATATATCAAAGTGCAATCACATGTACACAAATATATCCCAAGAATCGCAACGAGAAAGGAAAAAGTTTCAACTTAATCATGTCATTATCCACATCTCTTTTCTTTTGCATATCACAAAGCTCAATGAAGGTATTGAGATGGGATGCGGCATCTTCACTAGGAAGGCCAGAGAATTGCTCTTTCATAACAAGATTCAGCAAAGCTGCGTTGATTTCATACGATTCTGCACTAGTGAAGGGAGCAATCGGAATACTAATAAAATCATTATTATTAGTGCTCGAGAAGTCGCAAAGTTTGGTGTTTTTGGCCATGATGACTTCAACAAAAAAACAAGCACACAAGCAAGCAAGAAAACCGTCATAGGCAAAAGAAAACGGCAAAGGCAAATGAAAACGGCAAATGTGAAGTGGGGGAGAGGAAAACGAGAGGCAACTGGCAAAAAAGTAAATGAAGGAGATGAGTTTGTGAGACCTACTTTGATAGATCTTGATCTCTCCTCCGCGGCAGCGGCACCAGAAATACTTCTGCTACTGCAACAAAAGACCTTCCAATGGCGCCAGAAATAGGTGTGTCGACAGCACCAGGAATCCTTCTGCTACGGCTACGCCTTAAGGGACTTCCTAGGAAACTATGCAAAGGATTTCTCCCGTGGCCTTGGAGCCTTGCGTTGGTGTTCCCTCGAAGCGGAAAGGGTGATGTAGCATAGCGGTGGTAAGTATTTCCCTTAGTTTGAGAACCAAGGTATCGATCCATGAAAGCAAGTAGATGGTGGGTGAACAAATTACCGTCGAGCAATTGATAGAACCGCACAAAGTCGTGACGATATCTATGGCAATGATTATATCTATAGGCATCACGTCCAAAACAAGTAGACCGATACTTTCTGCATCTACTACTATTAATCCGCACGTCGACCGCTATCCAGCATGCATCTAGTGTATTAAGTCCAAAAGAACAAAGTAACGCCTTAAGCAAGATGACATGATGTAGATGGACAATCTCATATCAACGATAGAGCCCACCCTGTTACCCTTGATGGCAACTACTTAATGTGTGCCTTGCTGCCCCTACTGTCACTGGGAAAGGTCACCACATGGTAGAGCCCAAAACCAAGCACTTCTCCCATTGCAAGAATCATAGATCTAGTTGGCCAAACAAAACCCAAGACTCGGAGAGACTTACAAGGATATCAAATCATGCATATAGGAAATCAGCAAAGACTCAAATATATATCATAGATAATCTGATCACAAATCCACAATTCATCGGATCTCGACAAACACACCGCCAAAGAAGATTACATCGGATAGATCTCCATGAAGATCATGGAGAACTTTGTATTGAAGATCCAAGAGAGAGAAGAAGCCATCTAGCTACTAACTACGGACCCGTAGGTCTGAAGTGAACTACTCACGAGTCATTGGAGGGGCGATGATAATGATGAAGAAGCCCTCCAACTCCAAAGTCCCCTCCAGCAGGGCGCCGGGAAGGGTCTCCAGATGAGATCTCACGGAAACGGAAGATTGCGGCGGCGGAAAAGTATTTTCGAGGCTCCCCTGATTTTTTCCTGTATTTTAGGGAATATATAGCCCAAAGATCTAGGTCAGGGGGCGCTCAGGGAGGCCACAAGCCCTTCCACCGCCGCCTCCCCCTGGTGGCAGAGTGGGGGCTTGTGGGCTCCCTGGAGCCCTCCTGGCTTGGCCGACAGCCCCCCTGATCTTCTTCCGTTCGGGAAAAAATCATTTCGGGGATTTTATTCCGTTTGGACTCCGTTCCAAAATCATATCTGAAAAGAGCCAAAAACACAGAAAAAACAAGAACTGGCACTTGGCACTGAATTAATAAGTTAGTCCCAAAAAAGATATAAAAGGTACATAAAACATCCAAAGATGACAAGATAACAACATGAAACCATCAAAAATTATAGATACGTTTGAGACGTATCAAGCATCCCCAAGCTTAACTCCTGCTCGTCCTCGAGTAGGGAAGTGATAAAGAATGAATTTTTGATGCTTTCATGCTACCTAGAATAGATGTCCTTTGTAATTCCTCTTATGTGACGTGAATGTTCAGATCCAATTGATTCAGAACAATAGTTTGCTATTGACGTGGAAACAATAAAAATTCAAGCAACTAGCAAGGTAATCATGAACTTTCAAAATAACAAGGCCAAAAGAAATTTATCCCTACAAAAGCATATATTATGGCTATGCTCTATCATCATTGCACAACGAATTTAAATCATGCACAACCTCGATATTGGCCAAGTAATTGTTTCACACCTTTACTTTCTCAAACCTTTTCAACTCTCACGCAATACATGAGCGTGAGCCATGGTTTTAGCACTATAGATGGTGTGGAGTGTGGTGGAGGTTCCAAGACAAAAAAGGAGAAGATAGCCACATTAACTAGGCATATCAATGAGCTATGGAGATGCTGATCAATAGATATCAATGTGAATGAGTAGGGATTGCCATACAAATGATGCACTAGAGCTACGAGTAAGTGAAAGCTCTTAAAGAAAACTAGTGGGTGTGCATCCAACTTGCTTGCTCACGAACACCTAAGGCAATTTTGAGGAAGCCTATCATTGTAATATACAAGCCAAGTTATATAATGAAGATTTCAAACTAGCTATATGGTGGTGACAAAACGAGAGACTCTCAATCATGAAGATCATGGTGCTTAATATGCACAAGTGTGGAAAAAGTGGTAGCATTGTCCCTTCTCTCTTTTTCTCTTATTTTTTTTGGGGGGCTCTTTGGCCTCTTTTTTTTATATTTTGGTGGGCTTCTTTGGCCTATTTTATTTCCTCACATGGGACAATGCTCCGTTAATGATGATCATCACACTTTCAACTCGAAACTTAGAGCAACGATGACTCTATATGGAATGCCTTCGGTAGTGTACCGTGGCAATGATCTAGCATGGCATAGACATTAATGGAAACATCATGCTAGCTATCTTACGATCATGCAATGGCAATGTAGACATGGTGTCACATGTCATGGTGGTAGTTGCATGGCAATATATCTCGGAATGACTTTGAAAAAGCCATAGTAGGTAGGTATGGTGTCTGTTTTGAGGGAGGCTAATGGTGGGTTTTGTGCACCGGCAAAAGTTGCACGGCACTAAGAAGATAGTGATGGTGGCAGGTGAAAGTGCATCTAAACCATGGACTCAACATTAGTCATGAGGAACTCATATACTTGTTGCAAAAAATTTATGACTAATTGAAACAAAGCATTCAATGCATACTCCTAGGGGAAGGGTTGGTAGGTATAAACCATCGCGCGATCCCGACCGCCACGCAAAGGATGACAATCAATAGACTAATCATGCTCAGATTTCATCACATAGAGGTTCACCATACGTGCATGCTACGGGAATCACTAACTTCAACACAAGTATTTCTAGATCCACAACACCTTACTAGCATGACTTCAATATTACCAAAACCACAACTCAAAACTAATTGAGATGAATCAAACTTCTCAATGCACATGAAGGTGGAAGTTTTCGTATCCCTTTGGATAACTACCCTTTTTGAGACTACTTTCAAAGCATAGATAAACTACCAAGCCACGCACCGCTGCGCTCTAAAAGATATAAGTGAAGCACATAGAGCAAAAGTATCTAGCTCAAAAGATATAAGTGAAGCACATGTGAGCTGAATTGTCTACCAAAAGATATAAGTGAAGCTCGACAAAATCATGGTGAGTGCATGTCTCTATTCTAGGTATGCAGCAAGGATGATTGTGACACAACAAAAATAAAAGACTCCTACGATACAAGATGCTCCAAGCAAAAATACATAACATGTGGTGAATAAAAATATAGCCCCAAGTAACGTTACCGATGGATTGAAGACGAAAGAGGGGATGCCTTCTCGGAGCATCCCCAACCTTAGGGTTTTACGACATCCTTGAATCTCTTGGGGTGCCTTGGTTATCCCCAAGCTTGAGCTCTTTCCACTCTTTATCTCTTTGTCCATAAGAACTTCACCCAAAACTTGAAAACTTCACAACATGAAACTTAAACAGAAACTCGTGATAACATTAGTATGAGAAAGCAAACCACCACTTCCTTAGGTACTGTAGCAAACTTAAATTCTACCTATGCTGATGTTGGGTTACTGTATTTTCAATCTTCCATGGCTAATAGCCCCCAATACTATCCATAGTTTCATCAAAATAAGCAACCAACACAACAAAAAATAGAATCAGTTAACAGCAGACCAGTGTGTAGCAATCTGTATATTTCTTATACTTCTGCTACTTCAAAAATTATGAAAACTTGCGACAGTCCGCAGAATGTGCGTAGAAATCAGCAGCAAAACGAATCAACTCAAAAGCTCTTGTGGAAAGAAAAATGAAAATTCTTTTCGTGAGCAGAAAGTTTCTGTCTTTTCCAGCATGACCAAACGATCATCCCCAAGACTAATCATAACGGTTTTGCTTGGCACAAACGCAAAAAAGAAACACAAAGAACACAATCATAAAAGAATTATGAAAGTTTGGAAAACACAAAACAGAAATAAAAAGGATAGATTCGTTGGGTTGCCTGCTAACAAGCGCTTTTGTTTAACGCCCTTTGCTAGGCAAAAAGTGAGGGAATCACGTATAGTCATCTTTGGTGCTCAAACCATAAGTAGCCCTCATCATAGATTCATAAGGCAATCTTATTTTATTTCTAGGAAAGTGCTCCATGCCCTTCTTTAAAGGAAATTGAAATCTAATATTCCCTTCCTTCTTATCGATGATAGCACCAATAGTACTTAGGAAAGGTCTACCAAGAATAATGGGACATGAAGGATTGCAATCTATGTCAAGTACAATGAAATCCACGGGTACATAGTTCTTATTTGCAACAATAAGAACATCATCGATCCTTCCCATGGGTTTCTTGACAGTAGAATCCGCAAGATGCAAATTAAGAGAACACTCTTCAATCTCATGAAAACCAAGAATCACATAAAGACTTTGGAATCGCGGAAACACTAGCACCCAAATCACACAAAGCATTGCACTCATAGTTTTTGATCTTGATTTTGATAGTAGGTTCCCACTCATCATGAAGTTTTCTAGGAATAGAGACTTCTAGTTTGAGCTTCTCTTCAAGAGATTTCATCATAGCATCTATGATATGCGCGGTAAAGGCTTTGCTTTGGCTATAAGCATGTGGAGAGTTTGCGATGGATTGCATCAAAGAAATGCATTCAAACAATGAGCAATTATCATAATTGAATTCCTTGAAATCCAAAGTGGGAGTTTCATTACTACCCAAAATTTTGATTTCTTCTACTCCACTCTCCACACCTTTATCATCAAGATGGGTGGACTCCGAATCATTGGGGCGTTTTTCAACCAAAGTGGATTCATATCCAGCCCCTCCATAAATAGGTTTGACACGCAAAAACAAAGATTCAAGAGGAGACACACCAAGCACTTTAAGATCCTCGTGATTTGCATCACTAGAACGCACCCTTTTAAACCATTCATGCCTAGCGCGAATTTGGGCGGTTCTTTCTTTGCTCTCATTCATGGAGACACACATAGCTTTCAAAGTTTCATCCAAGTTGACCTTGGGAGGAGCGCATCTAACTTTCAAAGCATCAATATCACAAGACATCCTATCAACGCTCTTAGCCAAATCGTCTTTTTTGAGTAGTTTTTCCTCTATGGACGCATTGAAAATCTTTTGAGAGTTGATGAACTCTTTGATATTACTCTCTAAATCAGAGGGTAATTTGTTGTGATTTCCATTAGTGTTGTTGTAGGAATTTCCATAATTGTTAGAGGAGTTACTAGGAAAAGGCCTAGGAACATAGTTTCCTCTAAAAGCATTATTGTTGCCAAAATTGTTCCTACCAACAAAATTCACGTCCAAACTAGCGTTGCTACTCTCAATCAAAGAGATAGTGGCATGTCATTAGGATCTACGGTAGCGTTTCTACTAGCAACCAAATTCATCAACTCGTCCATCTTAGCACTAAGCGAGTTAATTTCTTCTATAGCGTGCACCTTTTTGCTAGCAGGCAACCTTTTAGTGTGCCACTGAGAGTAGTTGGTCATGATATTGTCTAGGAGTTTTGTAGCGTCTCCTAACGTGATTTCCCTGATCGTTCCACCTGAGGCGAGTCCAAGATATTGCGAGAAGCGAAATTCAAAGATTGTATAATCATCCACAAACTAAAGCCATGAGCGGGACAATTTCTAATCATAAGCTTCATCCTCTCCCAAGATTGTGCAACGTGTTCATGATCAAGTTGCTTGAAATTCATGATATCCTTACGTAAGGAGATGATCTTAGCTGGCGGAAAATACTTGGATATGTAAGCATCTTTGCACTTATCCCAAGAATCGATACTATTTTTAGGCAAAGAAGAAAACCAAGTTTTTGCACGTCATTATCCACTATGTTCTGAGATTGATGTTATGATAACACATAACATATATCAAAGTGCAATCACATGTACACAAATATATCCCAAGAATCGCAACGAGAAAGGAAAAAGTTTCAACTTAATCATGTCATTATCCACATCTCTTTTCTTTTGCATATCACAAAGCTCAATGAAGGTATTGAGATGGGATGCGGCATCTTCACTAGGAAGGCCAGAGAATTGCTCTTTCATAACAAGATTCAGCAAAGCTGCGTTGATTTCATACGATTCTGCACTAGTGAAGGGAGCAATCGGAATACTAATAAAATCATTATTATTAGTGCTCGAGAAGTCGCAAAGTTTGGTGTTTTTGGCCATGATGACTTCAACAAAAAAACAAGCACACAAGCAAGCAAGAAAACCGTCATAGGCAAAAGAAAACGGCAAAGGCAAATGAAAACGGCAAATGTGAAGTGGGGGAGAGGAAAACGAGAGGCAACTGGCAAAAAAGTAAATGAAGGAGATGAGTTTGTGAGACCTACTTTGATAGATCTTGATCTCTCCTCCGCGGCAGCGGCACCAGAAATACTTCTGCTACTGCAACAAAAGACCTTCCAATGGCGCCAGAAATAGGTGTGTCGACAGCACCAGGAATCCTTCTGCTACGGCTACGCCTTAAGGGACTTCCTAGGAAACTATGCAAAGGATTTCTCCCGTGGCCTTGGAGCCTTGCGTTGGTGTTCCCTCGAAGCGGAAAGGGTGATGTAGCATAGCGGTGGTAAGTATTTCCCTTAGTTTGAGAACCAAGGTATCGATCCATGAAAGCAAGTAGATGGTGGGTGAACAAATTACCGTCGAGCAATTGATAGAACCGCACAAAGTCGTGACGATATCTATGGCAATGATTATATCTATAGGCATCACGTCCAAAACAAGTAGACCGATACTTTCTGCATCTACTACTATTAATCCGCACGTCGACCGCTATCCAGCATGCATCTAGTGTATTAAGTCCAAAAGAACAAAGTAACGCCTTAAGCAAGATGACATGATGTAGATGGACAATCTCATATCAACGATAGAGCCCACCCTGTTACCCTTGATGGCAACTACTTAATGTGTGCCTTGCTGCCCCTACTGTCACTGGGAAAGGTCACCACATGGTAGAGCCCAAAACCAAGCACTTCTCCCATTGCAAGAATCATAGATCTAGTTGGCCAAACAAAACCCAAGACTCGGAGAGACTTACAAGGATATCAAATCATGCATATAGGAAATCAGCAAAGACTCAAATATATATCATAGATAATCTGATCACAAATCCACAATTCATCGGATCTCGACAAACACACCGCCAAAGAAGATTACATCGGATAGATCTCCATGAAGATCATGGAGAACTTTGTATTGAAGATCCAAGAGAGAGAAGAAGCCATCTAGCTACTAACTACGGACCCGTAGGTCTGAAGTGAACTACTCACGAGTCATTGGAGGGGCGATGATAATGATGAAGAAGCCCTCCAACTCCAAAGTCCCCTCCAGCAGGGCGCCGGGAAGGGTCTCCAGATGAGATCTCACGGAAACGGAAGATTGCGGCGGCGGAAAAGTATTTTCGAGGCTCCCCTGATTTTTTCCTGTATTTTAGGGAATATATAGCCCAAAGATCTAGGTCAGGGGGCGCTCAGGGAGGCCACAAGCCCTTCCACCGCCGCCTCCCCCTGGTGGCAGAGTGGGGGCTTGTGGGCTCCCTGGAGCCCTCCTGGCTTGGCCGACAGCCCCCCTGATCTTCTTCCGTTCGGGAAAAAATCATTTCGGGGATTTTATTCCGTTTGGACTCCGTTCCAAAATCATATCTAAAAAGAGCCAAAAACACAGAAAAAACAAGAACTGGCACTTGGCACTGAATTAATAAGTTAGTCCCAAAAAAGATATAAAAGGTACATAAAACATCCAAAGATGACAAGATAACATCATGAAACCATCAAAAATTATAGATACGTTTGAGACGTATCAAGCTCCCAAGAGAAATTCAGAATTTTTATGCTCGACTCTCTCGTAATGATCAATCCATGCTCGACACTTCTTGGGATAGTTCCTTTATGAAGAAAGATAGTGAAATCAAATGGGACTTATTGGAAAGAATTAAATGCAACCCTGAAGATTGGGAACTCTATGAAGGTAATGAGTCAGGTATAAGCCTTAAGTTTGATTGTGTTAAATCCTTTATATACACCGATGCTTTTCATGATTTTAGCACTAAATATGGACTTGACTCTAAAGTAGTAGCTTCATTTTCTCAATCTTTTGCAACTCATGTTGATCTCCCCAAGGAGAAGTGGTTTAAATATCATCCTCCCATTGAAGTTAAAGTGGTAGAACCTATTAAAGTTGAAGAAAAAACTATTATTCATAATACTGATCCTATTATTCCTACTGCTTACATTGAGAAGCCACCCTTTCCTGTTAGGATAAAGGAGCATGCTAAATCTTCAACTGTGGTTCGTAAGAGTTGTGCTAGAACACCTATACCTCCTGAACAAATTAAAGTTGAACCTAATATTGCTATGGTTAAGGATCTCTTGGTTGATAATATTGATGGGCATGTCATTCACTTCGGTGATGAAGCTGCTAGAATTGCTAGACCTGATACTAAGGGTAAACATAGACCTATTGTTGGCATCCCTGCTGTTTCTGTTAAAATAGGAGATCATTGTTATCATGGCTTATGTGATGTGGGTGCTAGTGTGAGTGCAATTGCCTTTACCTTATACCAAGAAATTAAAATCATATTGCACCAACCGAATTATAGGAAATTGTTGTCACCATCAAACTTGCTAGTAGAGATACTATTTTACCAATTGGGATTGTTAGAGATGTTGAAGTCTTGTGTGGGAAAATAAAGTATCCTACTGATTTTCTTGTTCTTGGTTCCCCACAAGATGATTTTTCTCCCATTATATTCGGTAGGCCCTTCTTAAATACTGTTAATGCTAAGATTTATTGTGAAAAAGAAATGGTTACTATAAGTTTTGGGGATGCATCTCATCAGTTCAAGTTCTTTAAATTTCATAGACAACCCTATGACAAAGAATTGCCTAGTGAAGATGAAATTATTGGTATCGCTTCTATTGCTATGCCTCCTACTAATCCATTAGAACAATATTTGCTAGACCATGAAAATTATATGCATATGAATGAAAAGAATGAAATAGATAAGATTTTCCTTGATGAACAACCTATTTTGAAACACAACCTACCTGTTGAAATACTTGGGGATCCTCCTCCACCCAAGGGTGATCCTGTGTTTGAGCTTAAACAATTACGTGATACTCTGAAGTATGCTTATTGTAACATCCCAAAATTATAAATTTTGGAATGTTAATATAATTATTAGATTGATTGTTTGTTTGTTTGCCTGAGTGATTGAAACTTGTGTGAAATCTGAAACTTTTCAAAACTTTTGAATGAGAGGGAATAAAATGACTTTCCCCTTCTCTGGTGAATTCAAATTCAATATTTTAAAAGCAAAGAGAGAAGATGACATGACTTCTTCAACTATAAAGAATTTGAACGGAGATATTTGCATTTGAATTCTTTTGCATTTCTATTTGTTTTCTTCGTGCAAGAAATGCCGGGAAATACATTCTAGAGAGGAGGAACATGACCCTCAAACCCACGGGCATTTTGAAGAATTTTTTGAACCCTAAAACTTAGAGGGTCATTTGAAAATTATTTGCAAAAGAAAATAAATATTTTAGGCAATTTTGTGAAAATAATTTGTTTCTGAAGTTTTTATTTTTGCCGTGGAAAAATGCCCATCATTTAGATTTTATTTTTCTGATAATTTTAGTATATAGAAAATCTATATTCCGAATTGATTTGATTTCCCTTTTATCGTTTTAGTTTCCTAGTTTTGAAAAAGGAAAGAAATCGTGTTTAAATGGAAATAAACGGTGGCCCACTAAGACCTTTCCAAAAACTGGCCCAACAGGATCTTCTTCTTCCTCTATCTCCTTCCTCACGTGCACAGGAAACTTCCATAGCCATGGTGAGAGGAATCTCCACCTTCCCGATCTCCTTGCTCCTTCCTTCTCCGAGCACAATGAGCCCCTATAAATACTCCCCTCAACCTCCTCTCCCCATTTTCCCCATAGTCCAGCCCCTCCCCTCGTCGGAACGCAGCCCCCACCTCGCCGGAGTTCGCCTCCAACAGGAACTCGCCGGAGCTCTTGCTGCTCCCTCCCGTCGCACCCACGCCCCGCCGACGCCACCAACCTTCTGCCCGAGCCCTCCTCCATCACCTGGACCCCTCCACCGCCTCGGCCGGCCACCGGAGCAGCCTTCCCGCCGTCTTCTCCAACTCCGGCGACTAACTCCGGTGAGATCCACGAAATCCCGTGTTGCAATTTTTTCAGAAAATTGCAATCATAGAAAAATTCATATCTATTAGTGTGTAACTCCAAATTAGATGATTCTTTTTGCTTTCGATCACAAATTTTATGCAGTTTCTGCAGATATATAATTTGTCTATGTTTTAATTTTTCAAATATAAGTTAGGTCAGATTTAGTTTAAACCTTGTTCTGCTTATTCCAGGAGTTTACAAATAGCTTTGAATTTGATTCCTTTTGGTACTGATCACTAGTGATCTTATTTATCAGTGGTAAAAATTTCAGATTTGTTTGAGTATTTTAGCTCACTGTTTCATGTGAAACAATTTCTGTTTCACCTCTTTTAGGATTTCAGCTAATTCCGTTTCTACTTTTGTTTTAAAATATTCTCTTTATTATTTCCGAAAGAATTTTTATTGTTTTGTTTATGTTAGTTAAACAGTAGTTTTGCAATAAGTTTTTATTTTATTTTTATTTGTTTCATGAAATCAATTCTAGTTCCTTAGTAACTTGCAATTGGTTTCCGCACTGTTTCAAATCCCGTTTGGGAATACTTTTAATTAGTTTTGTGAAAAATACTTTATTTTATCTTAGTTAAACTTATATCTTAGTTCCTTGTTATTATTTTCTGTTAGAAAAAAACTATTTAGTGTTTGACGTAGTAGAAGACTCCCTAGTCTTATTTGAAGTTTTCTTTCGGTTTCTTATTCGCTCTCTCTCGTTTGCTTTGATTGATAGAATGATTGCTAGTATGAGTGCTTATGTGAATGATATGTTTGCTATATTGATTTCATCGGAGAGTGACGAGTAGTCTATCAAGTTATTTCTCGAGAAATTCTTCTTCGTCAACATCACCAGGCAAGTCACTTTGATCATACTATCACCTATGTTTTATGCATCGTAGTTCTACCATCCTATGCCCAATTGCATGCTGAGTAGGTACTTGGAAATTTTAGTATCGATTGTAGTATCATGTGGTAGGCACACAACAACCCCGATACTTGGCCCCGGGACGACAAATTTCATATTGCTATGCTTGAGTAGACGGGATTTCGGTTGAGTGCATAACACGGATGATGCAAGGTTGATTAAATAATCAAGACCGGTTAAGACAAGATTTTCAAGACCTCGGACGCAATGCAAACTCTGGGTAAAGGACGGTTGATCGGCTCCTTGGAGAACCCAGTGGATGACCCGGGATGCTGGGGACGGCCATGACATCCTGCGGATAGCTTCACCCAGGCTCAAAGAGACGGACGGATATTTTCAAGACCCAAGGCTTACCTTCACAGCCACAAGTCATTATGGGCTCTGGCTTGGTTGGACAACGCGGCGACTCTGGACAGGCGGTGTTAGCAGATGTAGAAGAACGGTAGGAATGGATGGGCACCGACAGGGATTCAGAGGGACCCGTTGAAAGACCATGTTTTGATCATCCGGTCTTCAAACACCCTGAAGTGCGAGGACATACTCGGAGGCGATCAAATCTTGTGGGGAACGTGTGCAAAACTCTGCAGAGTACTCAAACCTAATCGATTAGCCGTGTCCACGGTCATGGACAACTTGAGCCAAAGGAACTGAAGTTATCTGGATTTCTCAACACCATTATATATATTTGATGAGGGTAAATATTGACAACTCGGGTACGAGAACTGGTTGGCGGAACCATCTCGTTAACAACCAACAATGTTGTAACATTTTACTTTTTGCCCCCTCTTGATGTAGGAGAAAACTTGCTTTTCGCTAAAAACTTATAGCCCACCTGCCATATATGCATATAGTATAAATGATTACTTTTCACCCCTCTCTTATGTGACTTGCCGGCATATTCAATATGCTGACCTACACGGCTGCAACGTCTTATGTTGCAGATATTTTTCTTCAACGAGTAAGAGTACGATTCAGGGTTACGGTCTACACTCAACTTGCCGTAGGTGTTTATTGGGAACTCCACTCCCTTGACTGCTTCCGCTGAGATATTCAAGGTATATATCAGTTTTACGCTATTTACATGTGATTGCACTTTGATATATACATTGATGTACTGTGTGTGCCAGCATACTGAACCAGGGATGGCACAGAAACATAGAGTCTTGACTCGTCTTGAGTCGGGTCGCTACAGAAATGGTATCAGAGCACATGTTGACTGTAGGACGTGACCCCTAGAAACTGGAAATTTCTTAGGAAAGGATCTCTCAAAAATTTCTATTTTTCAAGAACACCTTTTACTTCTCACCTCTTTTGATTTCATCAAATATTCTCTCTCACCTCGAATAGTTATACAATCTCCTTACCCCTTTTGACCGCATGAAGAATGAACGGAGTTCTACTTCAAAGTAAAGAGGATTTCACCACGTGTTTGAAGCATTGAAGCTACACCAACAAAAGACTCTCAAGACCCGAAGAACTAGAAGACCCTGAAGTGTTCGAATAATTATATGACCACTAGAAGTCGAAATCCCTTTTATATACCCACGTTAGATACGATGATTTGTGAGCCGTCATTGGTGTGTGTTTTCTGACGGCCACAAATAAAACCTATCTCAAAAAATATGGTTTGTGTTGTGTGTATCTCCCTCCCTCTCTTACCCGTCTCATCCCCAAAACCTCAACCCTACCAGATGGAGTATGAAGCTGGACTTGTAGTCTCTGGACCAATGACCCAGCTGGAAGCTGAGATATGGATTCAGAACATGGAGAACCACTTCGGGAGCAACTTGATCTCAAGGAAATATGAAGTGGAACACGCTCTCCTGTACTTTACCCAAAGTTCTCCTATCTGGTGGAAAATGCATCATGCCATACAAGGATTTAGTGGAGCAGAAAGTTGGGAAGAATTCAAGAAGACTCTGTTAAGATCCCGTCTCATTCATAAGGGCTATGATAATCCGGAGGAGAAGACTTGTGCATGCAAGATCTGTGGAGAAATAGGACACACCCAGGAAGAACACACGGATGGATGCACTCATTGTGAAGAAAATCAACCAGCTGAGGAATGCCCAACTAGTCAGGTGACTTGTTTCTTGTGTGAAGGAACCACCCACTACCAAGCTCAGTGTCACATTTACCCCAAGGTGCAACAAGTTGTCAAGCAGCAGAAAGATGCAGTGAAGGAAACCCTCAAGAAGAAGATTCTAGAAGAACCTGTGATGAACGAATATATTGAAGACCCTGATGGACAAGGTCTGACCAGATTTTTCTCCAACGCATGCTACTCATGTGGAGAAGAAGGACATTATTCACAGGATTGGACGATGAGAAGCCAAGAGTATCTGGGAAACTTCCCGACGGAAAAAGTGGAGTTTGATCCACTTGAAATAGAAGAACTGGCCAAAATAAAGGAGTCCGGAAAGAAGAAAAAGTACCCTCGGAAGAGCCAAATCTCTGCAGACATAGACCTGAGTCATGTCAGATGTTACAAGTGTATGACATTTGGCCACCACAAATACATGTGCTCAGGAAGGAAGCCGGGAACCCAAGGAGCAAAGGCAAACACTAAGACACCTCGAGACTTGTCAGAACTCATTTGCTTTTGTTGCAGGGAAGCAGGACATTTTGCTAGCGATTGTCCGCAAAGGAAGAAAGCTAGAATGGAGTAGTTAAGTTTTGACCAGGGCAATAAGTGTGCTCCGAAGAACTCTTGTTTTTCATGAGATCATGGAGTGAAAAATTTTGTAACAGAAGTCCCTGAGATTGTAATAACATTATGAATAAATGGAATTTATTGCCTCATGATTGCCTATGTTGAAACTGTATGCGTTGTTTCTCTTCGAACCAAGATCTCTGAACAATTCTGAGGATATGAGAAAATATGGTCTATGCAGGCATGAGTATAATTCATTTAAGGGTGGTAGTATTCGGTAAACCCACAGGATCCACTGAGTAGGAGTGTACCATGATTACCAAGGAGACATATACATTCCTGTGAGTACCTATTTACTGACACCTGCACATGACAACTCTCTACGAGTCATTCCTCAAGGGCCCAGAAACGATCATGACCCTGACCAGTGAGCATGATTACCCGAAAATCCTGAAGGACATGATGAAGCACATTCATCTTGAAGGAGATTCAGTCTACAAAGGCTACCCATTCATGGAGAATGGAGTGGAACTTTGGTACGTGGAAGTACACCTCCACCATGTGAAAGGAGTTTGTCCAAAGACTATGGGGCAATACTTTCTCATTTCACGTGTACCACGAGCAACCTTCTTTGATGCTGTTCGTGAAGCTGCCATGGAAGCCATACGTCAGATTGGAGAAATACTTGAAGCAAGACTCCATCACACCCAGGAATACCTGTGTGAAGTGCATGCGAAGATGATGGAGATGAAGCTAATGACCACCATGATGAAGCGAAAGATGGATGATTTCAAGGAGCACCTCGGAAAGTTCGAGTTGAACTAAGTACCTCCAAGGGAGTCAGATGAATAAAGTTGGCAGAAATGCTCGACCATACTGAACAATGTGGATGGCAGCATTTGTAATAGAGAACTTTTGAATTGGAGTTTTTGAGGAGAAAGAAAGGATGTAATAAAGGATTGATTATGAAATGAATATGATTTATGATGGATCAGCAAACGTTTTCTTAGGAGCATACGAAAACCTGAGAGTTGTGAAGATATGATAGATGTTTTGTTCAGCTTGCAGAACCAATGGATTATCCGAAACTTCGTTCTGGACAAGAGAAATTCTGCAACGCTTGTGAGGATGCCCAAGTGTTAGAATGCGAGATTCGCTAAACCTTATACAGAGAAATGATTTGGGTGCGGAATGGATATTATCACCATGACGAGTTACTCTTATCATTTATCTTGCTATTCGGAATGGTAAATATGAGAGACTTACCCATAGTGAGAGATGGCGTTCTTTGAAGCTTTTGTTTAAGCCTTAGAATGGTATGATGAACGCCCCATGTACATGGCATTTGTTGTCACGCGTAGGAAATTTTACGGTGAGGATGAAACCAAGACCCCTCTCTCTGCAGGATAACCACAAATGGTAGACCACCATGAGAACCATCGATATGTTATTTAGAATTGACCACGAGACTGTCAGTTAAGAAGACATAGTGACGGAAGAAGCTTATATCAACGAGAGAGCATCACCAAAGGATTTAATATGAAGACTGTGCGATGTCAGTTGCCAAAACCCCAGAGGATCGTTAAAGCATTTTGAGGGACTAGTATTTCTCATTTTAAGTGTGGTAGCATCACACCTTGCCGGAGATTGGATTTGTTAGAAGACCCCCAAACCATAACCTTTTCTTTCTAGCCTCTTCGAATCTTGAGGACGAGATTCATTTTAAGTGTGGTAGTTTGTAACATCCCAAAATTATAAATTTTGGAATGTTAATACAATTATTAGATTGATTGTTTGTTTGTTTGCCTGAGTGATTGAAACTTGTGTGAAATCTGAAACTTTTCAAAACTTTTGAATGAGTGGGAATAAAATGACTTTCCCCTTCTCCGGTGAATTCAAATTCAATCTTTTAAAAGCAAAGAGAGAAGATGACATGACTTCTTCAACTATAAAGAATTTGAATGGAGATATTTGCATTTGAATTCTTTTGCATTTCTATTTGTTTTCTTCGTGCAAGAAATGCCGGGAAATACATTCTAGAGAGGAGGAACATGACCCTCAAACCCACGGGCATTTTGAAGAATTATTTGAACCCTAAAATTTAGAGGGTCATTTGAAAATTATTTGCAAAAGAAAATAAATCTTTTAGGCAATTTTGCGAAAATAATTTTTTTCTGAAGTTTTTATTTTTGCCGTGAAAAAATGCCCATCATTTAGATTTTATTTTTCTGATAATTTTAGTATATGGAAAATCTATATTCCAAATTGATTTGATTTCCCTTTTATCGTTTTAGTTTCCTAGTTTTGAAAAAGGAAAGAAATCGTGTTTAAATGGAAATAAACGGTGGCCCATTAAGACCTTTTCAAAAACTGGCCCAACAGTATCTTCTTCTTCCTCTATCTCCTTCCTCACGTGCACAGGAAACTTCCATAGCCATGGTGAGAGGAATCTCCACCTTCCCGATCTCCTTGCTCCTTCCTTCTCCGAGCACCCAGGTCCCCTATAAATACTCCCCTCAACCTCCTCTCCCCATTTTCCCCATAGCCCAACCCCTCCCCTCGTCGGAACGCAGCCCCCACCTCGCCGGAGTTCGCCTCCAACAGGAACTCGCCGGAGCTCCTCCTGCTCCCTCCTGTCGCCCCCACACCCCGCCGACGCCACCAACCTTCTGCCCGAGCCCTCCTCCATCACCTGGACCCCTCCACCGCCTCGGCCGTCCACCGGAGCAACCTTCCCGCCATCTTCTCCAACTCCGGCGACTAACTCCGGTGAGATCCACGAAATCCCGTCTTGCAGTTTTTTCAGAAAATTGCAATCTTAGAAAATTCATATCTATTAGTGTGTAACTCCAAATTAGATGATTCTTTTTGCGTTCGATCACAAATTTTATGCAGTTTCTGTAGATATATAATTTGTCTATGTTTGATATTTTCAAATATAAGTTAGATCATATTTAGTTTAAACCCTGTTCTGCTTATTCCAGGAGTTTAAAAATAGCTTTTAATTTGATTCCTTTTGGTACTGATCACTAGTGATCTTATTTATCAGTGGTAAAAATTTCAGATTTGTTTGAGTACTTTAGCTTACTGTTTCATGTGAAACAATTTCTGTTTCACCTCTTTTAGGATTTCGGCTAATTCCGTTTCTACTTTTGTTTTAAAATATTCTCTTTATTATTTCACAAAGAATTTTTATTGTTTTGTTTATGTTAGTTAAACAGTAGTTTTGCTATAAGTTTTTATTTTATTTTTATTTGTTTCATGAAATCAATTTTAGTTCCTTAGTAACTTGCAATTGGTTTCCGCACTTTTTCAAATCCCGTTTGGGAATACTTTCAATTAGTTTTGTGAAAAATACTTTATTTTATCTTAGTTAAACTTATATCTCAGTTCCTTGTTATTATTTTCTGTTAGACAAAAACTATTTAGTGTTTGACGTAGTAGAAGACTCCCTAGTCTTATTTGAAGTTTTCTTTCAGTTTCTTATTCGCTCTCTCTCGTTTGTTTTGATTGATAGAATGATTGCTAGTATGAGTGCTTATGTGAATGATATGTTTGCTATATAGATTTCATCGGAGAGTGACGAGTAGTCTATCAAGTTATTTCTCAAGAAATTCTTCTTCGTTAACATCACCAGGCAAGTCACTTTGATCATACTATCACCTATGTTTTATGCATCGTAGTTCTACCATCCTATGCCCAATTGCATGCTGAGTAGGTACTTGGAAATTTTAGTATAGATTGTAGTATCATGTGGTAGGCACACAACAACCCCGATACTTGGCCCCCGGATGACAAATTTCATATTGCTATGCTTGAGTAGACGGGATTTCGGTTGAGTGCATAACACGGGTGATGCAAGGTTAATTAAATAATCAAGACCGGTTAAGACAAGATTTTCAAGACCCCGGACGCAATGCAACTCTGGGTGAAGGACGGTTGATCGGCTCCTTGGAGAACCCAGTGGATGACCCGGGATGCTGGGGACGGCCATGACATCCTGCGGAAAGCTTCACCCAGGCTCAAAGAGACGGACGGATATTTTCAAGACCCAAGGCTTACCTTCACAGCCACAAGTCATTATGGGCTCTGGCTTGGTTGGATAACGCGGCGATTCTGGACAGGCGGTGCTAGTAGATGTAGAAGAACGGTAGGAATGGATGGGCACCGACAGGGATTCAAAGGGACCCGTTGAAAGACCATGTTTTGATCATCCGGTCTTCAAACACCCAGAAGTGCGAGGACATACTCGGAGGCGATCAAATCTTGTGGGGAACGTGTGCAAAACTCTGCAGAGTACTCAAACCTAATCGATTAGCTGTGTCCACGGTCATGGACAACTTGAGCCAAAGGAACTGAAGTTATCTGGATTTCTCAACACCATTATATATATTTGATGAGGGTAAATATTGACAACTCGGGTACGAGAACTGGTTGGCGGAACCATCTCGTTAACAACCAACAATGTAGTAACATTTTACTTTTCGCCCCCTCTTGATGTAGGAGAAAACTTGCTTTTCGCTAAAAACTTATAGCCCACCTACCATATATGCATATAGTATAAATGATTACTTTTCACCCCTCTCTTATGTGACTTGCCGGCATATTCAATATGCTGACCTACACGGCTGCAACGTCTTATGTTGCAGATATTTTTCTTCGACGAGTAAGAGTATGATTCAGGGTTACGGTCTACACTCAACTTGTCGTTGGTGTTTATTGGGAGCGTCACTCCCTTGACTGCTTCCGCTGAGATATTTAAGGTATATATTAGTTTACGCTATTTACATGTGATTGCACTTTGATATATACATTGATGTACTGTGTGTGCCAGCATACTGATCCAGGGATGGCACAGAAACACAGAGGCTTGACTCGTCTTGAGTCGGGTCGCTACGCTTATCTTGATGAAAAAGAGATATATCATGTTATTATTAGTGCTAACCTTTCAGAGCATGAAGAAAAGAGATTATTGAGAACTCTCAGGAAGCATCATACGTGTAGCGACCCGACTCAAAACGAGTCAAGCCTCTGTGTGTCTGTCCCATCCCTGGATCAATATGCTGGAACACACAGTACATCAATGTATATATCAAAGTGCAATCACATGTAAATAACGTTAAACTGATATATACCTCAAAAATCTCAGGGGAAACAGTCAAAGGGAGTGGAGTCCCAATAAACACCAATGGCAGGTTGAGTGCGGACCATAACCCTGAATCATGCTCTTAGTCGTTGAAGAAAGTATCTGCAACATAAGACGTTGCAGCCGTGTAGGTCAGCATATTGGATATGCCCGTGCTGACATGCAACTATTCCTGACTTGATGCCTCCATGGCAATGGAGCCAGAAAAGAGATGTTTCCGGTTGCTCAACAATTAGAAATTGTCTTGCAATAGCCCAACAGCGCGTGGGATCGCGACAGTTTTCGAGGGTAGAGTATTCAACCCAAATTTGTTGGTTCGCACGACGGGAAGTGAAAGAATATTCTCCAGTATTAGCAGTTGAGGCGTTAGCTCAAACACACCTGAAAGATTAGTATCTGCAAGCAGGATATAAGCAGCAAAGGTAGTATGAAATCAACGGTGCCAGAAACGACATGTTGACAAGCAGACTATTCCTAACTGTCGTATCAATGGCGCCAGAAAAGTATTATAGCAGGTAGCAACAGTGTAACGAGTAACGGCAGTGGCAAGGAACAACAGTAGTGACAGCAGTAGCAAGTAGCGACAGTAGCGGCAGCAGCAGCAGGACAAAGCAAGTAACAGTAGCAGCAAGTAACAGTAGCAGCAACAGTAGTAACGGTAGCAGAGCAAAACAAGTAACAGCAGGAGTGGGACAAACTCATAGGCAATGGGTCGGTGATTCGTTGGATGACATTCATCATGCAACAGTTATAACACGGAGAGATATGTGGCTAGCTCCCGTTCGTCAATGTGATGTAGGCATGCATTATGTGTGTAGTCATACGTGCTTAGGGAAAAGAACTTGCATGACATCTATTGTCCATCCCTCCCGTGGCAGCGGGGTCCAAATGGATCCTACGGGATATTAAGGTTCTCCTTTTAATAAAGAACCGGAACAACGCATTAGCACTTGGTGAACACATGAACTCCTCAAACTATGGTCATCACCGGGAGTGGATCCGGTTATTGTCACTCCAGGTTGCCGGATCATAACAGCTAGTGGGTAACTACAACTTGCAGTTTGGAAAAGTGGATACGATGGAGACGTATCAAACTCCCCCAAGCTTAAAATCTTGCTTGTCCTCAAGCAACACAGTTGACAAACTGAAAGAAAAAAAGACTTTGACAAACTGTGTTTGATCTTGTTGTTGCAACTATGTCTAACTCATAACCATAATTTTAGCAAGATCATAAGTTAACCACATAAGCAAGTGACACAAAGGTCTCACGGTAAACTAATATCAATGGCATAATCAGCTAGCGAGCAAATAATAATGAGTTTCAGATACCAACAATTCAATCAAAACAAGCATGAAGCAATATGAATAGGTGATATCTCGCTAGCTCTTTCTGAGACCGCAAAACATAAATGCAGAGCACTTTCAAAGATCAAGGGCTGACTAAACATTGTAATTCATAGCAACGAAGATCCAGTCATAGTCATACTCAATATCAATCAAAAGCAAAGCATAAAAATGATAAAGGTGCTCTATAATTGGTGCTTATATAGGAAGAGGATGACTCAACAGGAAAATAAATGGACAGGCCCTTCACAGAGGGAATCATTGATTTGCACAGGTGCCAGAGCTCAAGCTTTCAAAACAGAGATCATAATTTTGGGTGGCATGCTTCCATTGTCACTGCAATGACCAAGAGTTCTCAATATCTTCCATGCTATTCATGCTATAGGAGGTTCCCAAACTGAAAAGTAAAGTTTTAACTCCCCCGCCACCAATCAATCACACTCCACAGCTAACCGAATCCTCGGGTACCGTCCATACTAACATCAATCCGGGGGGAGTCTTGTTTTACAGTTATGTTTTCGATTTAAGCGTGGAACTGGGCATTCCAATTACTGGCCCCTTTCTCGTGAATGACAGTGAATAAACACATGTCGAGGATAACACGCCTAACATGGAAGATACCAATAGCCCCCTGTCACCACATGAGCGGTTCGGGCATGCAAAATAGATTATTTCTTGAAGGTTTAGAGAATGGCACATGCAAATTTACTTGGAACGGCAGGTAGATACCGCAAATAGGTAGGTATGGTGGACTCTCATGGAAAAACTTTTGGGTTTATAGAAGTGGATGCACAAGCAGTATTCCGCTTAGTACAAGTGAAGGCTAGCAAAAAGACTGGGAAGCCACCAACTAGAGAGCGACAACAGTCATCAAAATGCAATGAGTTTGACTAACATGGAGTGCAAGCATGAACAGGATATAAATCACCATGAACACGAACATCATAGAGGCTATGTTGATTTTGTTTCAACTACATGCATGAACATGCGCCAAGTCAAGCCACTTGAATCATTCAAAGGAGAATACCATCCTATCATACTACATCATAGTCATCTCAAAATCTATGTTGGCATTCAAGATAAACCATTATAACCTCCTAGATAATTAAGCATGGCATCAGAAACTATGACCTCTAAGTTGTCATTGCAAACATGGTTCTCTCTCAACAAAGCTGAATCTGGGACGACAAGCTAGTCATATTTACAAAAACAAAATAGATAGAGTTCATACCAGCTTTTCCAGTCTCAGTCACTTCATCATATATCGTCATTATTACCTTTCACTTGCACGATCGAACAATGTGAACAATAATAAGAGTGCTCGTGCATTGGACTAAGCTAAAATCTGCAGGCAAACACAAAGGAGAAGACAAAGTAATATGGTCTTTGAATGCTAAACAGGTATGCATGCGAGAGCCACTAAACATTGTAACCAATATCTTCTACCTTAACCCAAAGAAAAAGAAAACTATTTACACGGGAAAACTCCCAACAAGCAAAAGAAGAAAGAAAAATCTTTTTGGGTTTTCTCAAAACGACAAAAAACAAGAAAACGAAAAATAAACAAGCATGGTTAATATAGTGGCAAAGTGTAAACACCGACTAACAAAGTGAAAGCATAAGCATGAATATAAAGTTGGTGCAAACACGTACTCCCCCGAGCTTAGGCTTTTGGCCTAGCTTGGTTTACTCCCAAGGATGGTCCTGGCGAAAACCCAAAATCCTAATCGGGGTTATACAGGAGCGCTGCAGCCACTGCCTGAATAGCTGCCTCACGGAGACGAGCAGCCGTCGCCTCCCTCTCATACTCCTATGCCTCTCCTATGGTTATGTAGTATGTCTGTTTTACCTGAAAGTCAAAGAAAGCAGGAGCAGGAAGGGTAATATGGAAAACACGCTGCTGGTTAAATATCAATCGGTATAGGAGGGATTCATCATCCCTCTCAAGGAACTGGTAGCGTGTCACAGCGACGCGGTCAAGGGAAGTTGTATGGAGCAGGGGATCTCCTGCGCGGATGGGTACTCCAAGAAAATTTGCTATGCGAGTGGCATAGATGGCGCCAAAGAAATCCCCATCAATAGCATTCTTATTCGGCCTCCTTGCTATAATAGCTCCCATGTTGAAGCTTTTGTCACCCGTCACTGCGCTCTTAAGGATACTAAGGTCGGATGCGCATAGGTGACAATGTTCAACCTTGCCGTTAATGCATCTACCTATGAAGAGGGCAAAGTAGTGCAAGGCAGGGAAATGAATGCTTCCTACAGTAGCTTGCGTGATGTCTCTAATTTCTCCAACAGTTATACTAGAGACAAAATCTCTAACCAGACTTAGGAGGATCTTTAAGATTACCCCCATCGGGTATCTTGCAAATCCTATTGAAATCCTCGAAATCCATGGCATAGGATTTATCATACAGATCAAACAGTATGGATGAGTCACGGCCAACTAAAAATTTAAATCTACGCACGAAAGAGGTAGTGAGCAAAGCATACTGTTCACATTTATCTGAGAGGAATTCTTCTAACTCGGCATTGCGGACAACTGTATCAAACTCATCCTTGAAGCCTGCTTCGATCATGAAATCATCGGAAGGCCATTCACATGGTTGTACTGGTGCGTCCCTTAGTTGATAAGGATCGGGCTCCCGAATAGAAAGACGGGGACCCTTCTTACTTGAGGAACCACCATGAAACTTCCTCCTGAACATAATTTATTTTTGCTGAAATTTTTGAAGTTCAAGAGAAAAGTGAATAAAGACCAACCACACCTTGTAGCAACTACTCCTACTAGTGCCTAGAGACCGTATCACGCGCTAAAACTACTTGGGACCAGCCAAAATCAACATTTCAAGCTCAAGAACAGGGTCACCAAGGTAGCAAGAATACGCGAAGGATAAATCACTAGAGCAAACTAATTGGACCAATGGAGGAGTCACTTACCAAGGAGTAATTTCCCCAAAACGGTTCGGAGAATGGTGCTTTGAGCAAGGAGATCGAAAATCACAGCCAAATGAGCAAGAACACGGGTTTGAGCTGCGAAACGATTTTTTCTGGAGGTGGAAGAAGAGGATGGGAGCTGGAATGAGTGGAGGGGGTCCCTATGGGCCCCACAAGCTTGGTCCCCGCGGCCAGGGGGAGGCCGCGATGACAGGGCTTGTGGCCCACTGGTGTGGCCCCCAGGCCAGCTCTCACTCCTAGTATTTTTCAAATATTCCAGAAAAAATCTTATTTGATTTTCAGTACCATCGGAGAACTTTTATTTTCGGGGTACTTTTCTCCGGGACGCTAAAACAGGAAACAGCGAAAACTAAACTAAATCTATCATTTTTCTTCTAAGCAACAGAAAGTGAAAGCTTAAAACAGAGGTATGTGACTCTTTGATTCATCCATTTCATGGTCATCGAGAAAAATCCGTCAATGGGGTTGATCAAATCCTCATGACAAAACTTTTTCAAATCGCAAAAGGAAACGAAGAATTTTCGAATAGTCACTAAGTCACCTCAATGGGGATATGAATATCCCCAACAAGAAAATCATACTTCATTTTGACACGAGGAATAGGGCATTCAAAGCTCCCAATAAGAATCGATGAAGTTTTTTCGATAACATTGATGCAATGTACTTGATATCGTTTCTTTGGAAAGTGCACTGTATGCTCATTACCGTTGACATGGAAAGTGACATTGCCTTTGTTGCAATCTATAACAGCCCCTGCAGTGTTTAAAAATGGTCTTCCAAGGATGACAACCATAGCATCGTCCTCGGGAATATCCAAGATAACAAAGTCTGTTAAGATAGTGGTGTTAGCAACCACAACAGGCACATCCTCGCAAATGCCGACAGGGAAAGCAATTGATTTGTTGCCCATTTGTAGAGAAATTTCAGTGGGTGTCAACTTATCGAGTTCAAGTCTATGATAAAGAGAGAGAGGCATAACACTAACACCGGCTCCAAGGTCACATAAGGCAGTTCTTACGTAGTTTAATTTAATGGAGCAAGGTATAGTGGGCACTCCGGGTTCACAAAGTTTCTTAGGAGTTCCACCTTTGAAAGTATAATTGGCAAGCATGGTGGAGATCTCAAGATCTGGTATCTTCCGTTTATTGGTCACGATATCTTTCATGTACATGGCGTATGGAGACATTTTGAGCATATCAATTAACCGCATCTGTAGAAAGACGGGTCTTATCATTTCAATAAAGCGCTCAAAATCCTCATCATACCTTTTCTTGGATGGCTTAGGAGGAAAGGGCATAGGTCTTTGAACCCATGGCTCCCTTTCTTTACCAAGCTTCCTAGCAGTGAAGTCATTCTTATCGTATCTCTTAGGTTGTGGGTTATCAGGATTAACCGTAGGTTCAATCTCCACATCCTCACTATTGCTAGGTTGAGCATCTATTATATAATTAAAACAGAAGGAAAGTAACGGCTCAGATTAAGCATATAAAAAGAAACGGCTTTGATTTAAAGGAACCAAGTCCAAAGAAAAAAAAATACATGGACATCACGATTACACGTGATATAGAAAGCCACGAGGCCACCATTGCACAAATACAACATGTACGTGACGTAAAGAAAAAGATGTACATCTCTATTAGCAGCCAATCGGAATCCACCTTAAAAAAGGCAATCGGAATATGCACAAAATTTTTCCATATACTCCCGATAGGAGCCCTCGATAAAAAAAAGGCAATCAAAATCCACATGGAAAAAAGTGAATATAGAAAGATGTGTTCCTACCCTATACGGATTAGGAATCAACTAATCCGACTGTAGCTAATAATTTGAATCGGCCCCTTGCATAAACATTATTGAAGAAGGAGAAAAACTAAAAACAGAGAAAAATTAGTTACTTGCATGTTATTGGGTCACAAGATACGTTATACTCCCTCTATTTCTAAATATAAGATTTTTTTGAAATTTCACATATACTCTAAAATATGTCTATATACATCAATATGTACTCTAATAATTTTTTTGAAAGGTCTTATATTTAAAAACGGATGGAGTATATATGTGTTGGCTATTAGGCGTAGCGAATACTATACGGGTTTGCTTGGGCTTTTGAGTGTACTTGACAAACTCTTTTTTTGCGGGTTTGAGACACTCAAAATGACTAACAAAATCGTGATGACCTAAAAAATTAATGTACGAGAGCATATATTGTACAAGCGAATTTAAGGAAATGAATTAATATAAATCAATAAAAGGGGATTAAGCCACTTAATTTAAGAGGGCTATACTGAGATCAAATGAATCAAAAATATTTAATAGCAATCGTATAAAAAGTTACAGCGGTCAAGTAAAAGTAATAACATTTTACTCATTATAAATCTATTATTTTATTAAGACAATAGAAAAGGAACGATGAAAATTTACTGCTCTAAAACCTAGGTATTTTAAAGGCGGAGATTTGTGAAATCTGTCGTCTAATAGCTCACGCTTACGGTCAAGGAGTTTGCATCAGCCACGACTTTGCCAAGACGGGTCTTCAGACATCAGTAGAAAGGTATTAAGGTCTCCAGAGACACCTAGCATACAATGTAGGCATACATACACGTTAAAAAAAGCACGTACATGCATGCTAACATCTATTAATAAAGATGGAGTAGGTCCCCACAAAAAAAATATATGGTAGGAATCCATTACGGACCACATGCACATTGAAATAAAAAACAGCATGCTTGCCAACGTCTCTACTTGCAAACAATTTCATCAATTATTGAAAATAAGCGTCTCATATCAATTGAATTTGGTCTACCGGATACACATGCTCATCTATCAGCTAGGCCACTTGCATATCCACGCCATATTGCCGGATCATACCACTAAGTATGGAAAGCAGAAAGACTACACAGCAACCCCGGTCAACAAAAGGAAACCAAAGGCGTTAGAAATAATGATGTTTATCATGGTTCTTTGAGTATTTGCTTCGGCAGCATTGCATCTTCAGTGGAGGCAGGCAACATGGTGTCTTCTTTTATTTTGTTTTTGCGCGGGAACATGGTGTCTTCTAAATAAGCGTTTGGTAAAATTTAACATATAGCAAATGTATGATTTAGTGATTTTTTTGCGGGTAGTGATTATTTTTTCTACAAGATGGTAATTTCAGCATTTGGTAAGTTTAGTATAGAAAAATGCCATCCTAGGTATTGTTCTTTTTCCAACTAATTAAGTGGAAAAATCTAACGTTAAAACTTGTGTACGTGTCTATAGAAGAGGTACAGGTTAGTGCATTTCCCAACTCAAAAGCTACAAAAGGCCAATCGATGTGGAAAAAATGCTACATAATTTCAGTTCGGATAAAACAATCGGATTAGTACAATAGTAGGAGTAGCATTGCATGCGATGATCTCATCACGTACATAACTTTGATATACATACATCATATTTTCTCCTAATCTAATTCTTAAGTATAAGTGTGAAGTCGGACGGGTGACAATGGTTTTAAGATTTCCAGTAATTATATTTTACATAAATTCACTTTTGCATAAATAATTCTATTAGTAATTTTACACATGAAGTTTTTAATAAAAATATTATTGCTATATTTCAGAATAATTTTACGGCAATTGATAAATATATGTGTTTATTTGTACAAGAAACTTGATGAACAATTATGTGAAATATATGTTCAAAGCTAGAAAATAATTTAGTAAAAGATAAGTACAAATGATCTCTTAGAAAAAATGTAGACAACTAACTTAATTTTTCAAATAATATTTTAAAGTGCAATTAAGAGATTGTGCACATTATTCAACTTAAAGTGAAATTATTAATTTGTAGGTGTATAACTTAAAAAAAGCTGGTGCAAATAACAGGTTTCTGGGAGAAATTCTAATAGCAAAAATTATGTTTAGATTCTACTTCCTCCGCGACAAAATAAAAGAGCCTTATTTACACTATCATTGTGTCACTATCATACTGTAAAAATGTTATTATTTTTGAGAGGGAGGTTGTACTAAAAAAGATGAAAATGTATTACCTGTCTGGTTAACTATATATAGAGAAACACTTTACAACATATATTCTGTTACCAACAAGTATTTTATAAAAAGTTGGAACAACTCCACGCACAGAAGCACATATCTAGCCGCGCAATTGCGCGGGACACTCCGCTATTTATTATGAAGATTGATGTCCATATTGTCACCACGTTCATGTTCATCACCAGATTGTGTTTCTGCATCAGACGCAGAAATATCATTTGGTTCTTCAGGTGTGACAGTATTTGGTGAACTGACATGTAGGTTTCTATCGTCCTTCTTCTTCCTCTTCTTACGATGACTGGGTGTATCAGCATTAATTCCTTAAGAATCTTGATCAATTCTCTTAGGATGGCCTTCGGGATACAAAGGTTCCTGAGTCATTTTGCTTCCTCTAGTAATGACTCTGATAGAGTTGTCATTTAATTCATTGAGCAACTCATTCTGAGCTTTAAGTACTTGTTCTACCTGAGTAGTAATCATAGAGGCATGTTTACTCAGAAGCTTCAGATCATTGACATTTCTGTCTACACAAGCACTTAAATGACTAAGCATACGAGTACTTTGTTCCAATTGTCTACTAACATAATCATTGAAACTCTGTTTTTAGGCAACAAAGTTGTCAAATTCATCAAAGCATAGGCTAGCAGGTTTATCAAAAGGAATATCACTCTCATGAAACCTACACAGAGAATTTACTTCCACTACCTGTATCGGGTTATCGAGACCATGGATCTCTTCGATAGGTGGTAGATTTTTGACATCTTCAGATTTAATGCCTTCCTCTTGCATAGATTTCTTGGCTTCTTGCATATCTTCGGGACTGAGGAATAGAATACCTATTTTCTTAGGAGTTGTCTTAGGAGGTGGTTCGGGAATAGTCCAAGCATTATCATTGATCAAGATGTTATTCAGTAGAATCTCAGCTTGTTCTATAGTTCGTTTCCTAAAATCACAACCGGCACAACTATCTAGGTGGTCTCTAGAGGCATCGGTAAGTCCGTTATAGAAGATATCAAGTATCTCGTTCTTCTTAAGAGGGTGATCAGGCAAAGCATTCTATAGCTGGATGAGCCTCCCCCAAGCTTGTTGGAGATTCTCTTCTTTGAGTTGAGAAAAGTTGTATATTTCATGCAAGGCAGCTTGCTTCTTATGGGCAGGGAAATATTTATCACAGAAGTAATAGACCATATCCTGGGGACTACTCACACATCCAGGAGCAAGAGAAGTGAACCAGGCTTTAGCGTCATCCTTTAGAGAGAAAGGAAACAACTTAAGGATATAGTACTAGCGGATCTTCTCCTCACTAGTGAAAAGGGTGGCTATATCGTGTAGTTTGGTAAGATGGGCTACGACCGTCTTAGACTCATAACCGTGGAAAGGATCATATTCGACTAGAGAGATTATCTTAGGGTCGACAGAGAATTCATAATCCTCATCGGTGATAAAGATAGGTGAAGTGGCAAACTTCGGGTCGTATTTCATCCTAGTTTTCAGAGATTTTCCTTCCACTTGAGAAGTAATTTCTCAGCGTCATAGGCATCCTTACACGCAAGAAAATCCTCAGCTATCTCTCCCTCCATAACATAACCCTCAGGTATATTAGGCAATTCATATGTAGGAGAGCTAGATCTAGCAGGAGCAAATGCAGGTTCTATCTCAATAGTATCGGCAGTTTCAGAAGCATCACGAGCATTGGCAGTAACTCTAGCAATATGAGCATCAAGGAATACCCCTAGTGGCATATCAGACAAAGTAGTATCTCTAGCAGTATCAAGCATAGCATCATCAGGCAAAATAGCATCTCTAGCATCATCAGGCAAAGCAGTATCAAGCATAGCATCATGGATAGCAGTATGAGGCATAGCATCTCTAGTAGTATCAGGCATAACATCTCCAGCAGTATCAGGCATAGCATCTCTAGCAATCTCAGGCATACTAGCATCATAAGCATCATCAAGCACAGGCGACATATCAAGATTTCTAGCAGGAGGTGGTGTCGCAAACTTACTCGTAACTGAAGGTGAATCAAGTGCAGAGCTAGATGGCAGTTCCTTACCTCCCCTCGTAGTTGAGGGCAAGACTTTGGTTCTAGGATCTTTCAGATTCTTCATAGTGATCAGAAAATAATAATCCCACGTGACACAGAGAATATAGCTATCCTTCGCCGGCAAAGGCGCCAGAAAAATGTTGCTGACGTGCAACTATTCCTGACTTGATGCCTCCACGGCAACGGAGCCAGAAAAGAGCTGCTTCTAGTTGCTCAACAATTAGAAATTGTCTTGCAATAGCCCACCACCGCGTGGGATCGCGGCAGTTTTCGAGGGTAGAGTATTCAACCCAAATTTGTTGGTTCGCACGATGGGAAGTGAAAGAATATTCTCCAGTATTAGCAGTTGAGGCGTCAGCTCAACCACAACTGAAAGATTAGTATCTGCAAGCAGGATATAGGCAGCAAAGGTAGTATGATAGCAACGGTGCCAGAAATGATCTGTTGACAAGGCCGACTGTTCCTAACTGTCGTATCAATGGTGCCAGAAAAGTATTGTAGCAGGTAGCAGCTGTGTAGGGAGTAACGGCAGTGGCAAGGAATAGCAGTAGTGACAGCGGTAGCTAGTAGCAACAGTAGTGGCAACAGCAGCAGGACAAAGCAAGTAACAGTAGCAGCAAGTAACAGTAGCAACAAGTAACAGTAGCAGCAACAGTAGTAACAGCAGCAGAGCAAAACAAGTAACAGTAGTGGGACAAACTCGTAGGCAATGGGTCGGTGATTCGTTGGATGACATTCATCATGCAACAGTTATAACACGGAGAGATATGTGGCTAGCTCCCGTTCGTCAATGTGATGTAGGCATGCATTCCGTGTGTAGTCATACGTGCTTAGGGAAAAGAACTTGCATGACATCTATTGTCCATCCCTCCCGTGGCAGCGGGGTCCAAATGGATACTACGGGATATTAAGGTTCTCCTTTTAATAAAGAATCAGAACAACGCATTAGCACTTGGTGAACACATGAACTCCTCAAACTATGGTCATTACCGGGAGTGGTTCCGGTTATTGTCACTCCGGTTGCCGGATCATACCACATAGTGGGTAACTACAACTTGCAAGATAGGATCTAAAACACACATATATTGGTGACAACATAATAATTTCAGATCTGAAATCATGGCACTCGGGCCCTAGTGACAAGCATTAAGCATGGAAAAGTAGTAGCAACATCAATCTCAGAACATAGTGGATACTAGGGATCAATCGCCGTAAAAACTAACTCGATTACATGATAGATCTCATCCTACTCATCACCACCCAGCGAGCCTACGAATAGATTACTCACGAACGATGAAGAGCTTCATGGAATTGGAGAGGGAAGAAGGTTGATGATGACGATGGCGACGATCTCCTTGATCCGGAGCCCAAAACGGACTCCAGATCTGCCCTCCGGATGAGAACAGGATGTGGCGACGCCTCCGTGTCGCAAACGCGATGAAATCTTCTCTCTTTATTTTTTCCGGAACGAAAGGGAATAAATAGCGCTGAGTTTGGGGGCGGTAGAGCCAGGTGGGCCCCACAAGCTTGGTCGCCGCGGCCAGGGGGCGCGGCAACAGGGCTTGTGGCCCACTGGCCCGTCCCCTCCCGTGGATCTTTGCGCAGGTATTTTTCATATTTTCCAGAAATATTTTCCGTAAATTTTCAGGACGTTCCGAGAACTTCCATTTCTGCACAAAAACAACACCATGGCAATTCTGCTGAAAACAGCGTCAGTCCGGGTTAGTTCCATTCAAATCATGCAAGTTAGAGTCCAAAACAAGGGCAAAAGAGTTTGGAAAAGTAGATACGATGGAGACGTATCAGCCGGCAAGTCACAAAAGAGAGGAGTGAAAATATAATCTATACTATATGCATATATGGCAGGTGGGGCTGTAGTTTAAGTTTTGCGTAAAGCAAATTTTCCTACAACAAGAGAGAGGGTAAAAGCAAAATTTACTACATTGTTGGTTGTTAATGAGAAGGTTCCACCAACCATTTCTCATACCCAAGTTATAAATATTACCCACATCAATAATAAATGGTGTTGAGAATTCCTGATAACTTCAGTTCCTTCGGCTCAAGTTGTCCATGACCGTGGACACGGCTAATCGATTAGGTTTGAGTACTCTGCAGAGTTTTGCACACATTCCCCGGAAGATTTGATGGCCTCCGTTGAAGTCCTCGCACTTCAAGGTGTTTGAGAACCGGATGATCAAAACATGGTCTTTCAACGGGTTCATCTGAGCCTCTGTCGGTGCCCATCCAATCCTATCGTTCTTCTACATCTCGTAGCACCGCCCGTCCAGAGTCACTACGTTATCCAACAAAGCCAGAGCCCATAATGACTTGTGGCTGTGCAGGTAAGCCTTGGGTCTTGAAATATCCATTCATCTCTTTGAGCCTGGGTGAAGCTTTCCGCAAGATGTAATGGCGCTTCTCCATGCATCCCGGGTCGTCCACTGGTTTCCCCAAGGAGCGTATCTAAACCATCCTTCACCCAGAGGTATATTTCGTTCTGAGGTCTTGCAAGTCTTTGTGTCTTCAGGTCTTAACTATTAAGTTCTCGCAACACTCATGATAAACACTCAACCAAACCCCATCTACTAGGAGCATAGCACAATAACGTCCCGGCCAAAGTAACAAGGGTGATGGGTGCCTACCACATAATACTACATCAACATCCAAATTTCCAAGTACCTACTTTTAATGCAATTGGGTGAAAAAGGTAGAACTATTATGCATATAAAACATAGGTAGAACATGATCAACGTGACTTGCCTTGCTGACGATTGTCGAACTCGAGCACGTCTAGATAACAAGCTTCGCACTCCTGATAATCTATCGACACAAACAAATTCCCACAATAAGCACCACAATGACAAGTAATCAAAATAAAGCATCTAATAAGAAAATAGCTATAGCACACAGTGAAAATTTGTCTTCCATAACCAAATCAGAATCTGTTTTGGTGAAAACCCCAAGATACAATATCTCAAAGTTCTGAAATTTAACGTACTGATAACTAAGATCAATAGTGATCAGTAGCAAAAAGAATCAATTAAAAAGCTATTTTTAAACTCCCGGTATAAGCAAAACAAGATTTAAACCAAATCTGTTCTAACTCAAATTTTATAAATTCGAACATAGTCAAGTTATATATTTTCAGAAACTAACATAAATTTGTGATCTAACCTAAAAATAATCACCTTAATTGGATTTGTAGATTAAAATCCATAAGGAAAACAAAAACAGAACTAATTCTGTTACAGAATTAAAATAGAAAAGAAAAACAATGACGTGGCAAGATCTGATTGGCTAGGGGGTATGCGCTGCGTAGGCTTACTAACAAACGGCCGCTATGTAGGAAAAACGATTTGGTTCACTTAACTGGTTGACCGGTTCTTTAAGGAAAACCGAAGGGGTAAGTTACTTTAATTCTACACCCTATGATCTAGATCTAACGATGTAAATAAAAGAAAGAAGGAAGGGAAAGAAAACAAGAAAACAAAAGGTTATCCTCACCATGGCTGGAAGGTTGGCCGTGGCTGGGAGGTTGGCCAGCGAGGTGGAGCTTGCTCCGGCGGGGGGAAGGGGCGCGGTCGGGGTATGGCGGGCGGCGGGGTAAGGGGGTGTGGGGGTGCGCGGGAGGTGGTAGGGGCGCTGGAGGAGGGGGGTGGGGCGCTGGAGGGAGCTCCTGTAGGCGCTGCATGGGGCCGACTCCGGCGAGGTGAGGGGGTGGTGGACGAGGCAGCGGTTCGAGGTGGTTATGGGGAAAATGGAACGTGGAGGGGCGGGGCTTTATATAGAGGGGCTCACGAGGCATCGGAAAGGAAGGGAGAGGGAGATCGGGAAGGTGGAGATTCCCTGTCTCCATTTCTATGGAAGGTCCTCAGCACGGAAATGACTAGAGGAAGGAGAAGATACTTAACGGGCCATATTCGGAAACTCCTTAATGGGCCAGCGAGATATTTCCTATTAAATGCGAATTTTTTCCTTTTTTCAAAAACAAGAAACTAAAACGATAAAAAGGAAATAAATTATACTTGGAATATAGGGTTATTATATATTAAAATTTACAGAAAAATAAACTCTAAAAGATGGACATTTTCCCAATGTCCAAATAAAATACTTCAAAAAATGTCTTTTTCAGAAAATTCCCTAAATGATTTATTTTCTTTTGTAAATATTTTTCAAATAAACCTTGCTTTTTATGGTTCAAATATTTCAAATAAATACCCCCGGTTTGGAGGGTCATGTTCCTCCTCTCTTTTTCTTGCTTGGCAAGATAATGTTCCCGGCACTCCGTGAGTGAAAAACATGCAAAGCAAAAATCGAAAGATATTCAAATGCCACGTGGATTCAAATTCTCTATAGTTGAAGAAGTCATGTTATCTTCTCTCACTGTTTTTAAAGGTATGAATTTGAATTCACAGGAAAAAGGGGAAAGTCATTTTATTCCCTCTCATTCAAAGTTTTTTTCTTAAAGTTTCAAATTTCACTCAAGTTTCAATCACTCAAACAAACAAACAATCATTCTAATAATTATATTAACATTCCAAAATATGGGATGTTACAATGCCGCTATTGGATGTACTCTTGATGATCTTAAGGGCATTAGTCCCACTCTATGTCAGCACAAAATCAATTTGGATCCTGATGCTAAACTAGTTGTTGATCACCAATGACGATTAAATCCTAAAATGAAGAAAGTGGTAAGAAATGAAATACTAAAGCTTCTGGAGGCAGGTATAATTTATCCTATTGTTGATAGTAGATGGGTTAGTCCCGTTCATTGTGTCCCTAAGAAGGAAGGTATTGTCGTTGTTCCTAATGATAAAGATGAATTGATCCAGCAAATAATTGTTACAGGATATACAATGGTAGTTGATTTCAGGAAATTAAATAAGGCTACTAGTAAAGATCATTACCCTCTACCTTTTATTGATCAAATGCTAGAAAGACTATCCAAACATACACATTTTTTCTTTCTAGATGGTTGTTCTGGCTTCTCTCAAATACCTGTATCAAAACAGGATTTCGGTACAGGATCAAGAGAAGACCACTTTTACTTGCCCTTTCGGTACCTTTTCTTATAGACGTATGCCTATTGGTTTATACAATGCACCTGCTACCTTTCAAGGAAGTATGATGGCTATATTCTCTGACTTTTGTGAAAATATTGTTGAGGGTTTCATGGATGATTTTTCCGTTTACGGAACTTCTTTTGATGATCTCTTGAGCAACCTTGATCGAGTTTTGCAGAGATGTGAAGAAACTAATCTTGTCTTGAATTGGGAGAAGTGCCACTTTATGGTTAATGAAGGCATTGTCTTGGGACACAAAATCTCCGAAAGAGGTATTGAAGTTGATAAAGCTAAAGTTGATGCTATTGAAAAGATGGCGTCTCCAGTAGATATTAAAGGTACAAGAAGCTACCTTGGTTATGCTGGTTTTTATACGAGATTTATTAAAAATTTCTCTAAAATTTCTAAACCTCTCAGTAATCTTTTGCAAAAGGATGTTCCATTCATTTTTTATGATGATTGTGTAGAAGCATTTGAAATTCTTAAGAAAGCCTTGATCATCGCATTTGTGGTTCAACCACCTGATTGGAACCTACCCTTTGAAATCATGTGTGATGCTAGTGATTATGATGTTGGTGTTGTTCTAGGAAAAAGAGTTGAAAAGAAATTAAATGTCATCCATTATGCTAGTAAAAATCTAGACAGTGCTCAAACAAACTACGCTATCACTGAAAAGGAATTTTTAGCAGTTGTGTTTGCTTGCGATAAGTTTAGACCTTATATTGTTGATTCCAAAGTAACTGTTCACACCGATCACGCTGCTATTAAGTATCTTATGGAAAAGAAAGATGCTAAACCTAGACTTATTAGATGGGTCCTTCTGCTACAAGAATTTGATTTCATATTATTGATAGAAAGGGCGCTAATAACCCCGTAGCAGATAATTTGTCTAGGTTAGAGAATGTTCTTGATGACCCACTACCTATTGATAATAGCTTTCCTGATGAACAATTAGCTATCATAAATGCTTCACGAATGCTCCTTGGTGTGCTGATTATGCTAATTACATCGTTTCTAAATTTATACCGCCTAGCTTCACATACCAACAAAATAAAAACTTCTTCTATGATTTAAGACATTACTTTTGGGATGATCCACACCTTTATAAAGAAGGAGTAGATGGTATTATTATATGTTGTGTACCTAAGCATGAACAGGGACATATCCTATACAAGTGTCACTCCAAGGCCTACAAAGGACATCACGCTGGAGATAGAACTACACATAAGGTATTACAATCTGGTTTTTATTGGCCTACTCTCCTCAAGGATGCTCGTAAGTTTGTCTTGTCTTGTGATGAATGTCAAAGAATTGGTAATGTTAGTAGACGCCAGGAAATGCCTATGAATTACTCTCTAGTTATTTAAACATTTGATGTTTGGGGTTTTGATTATATGGGACCTTTTCCAAAATCCAACAGGTATACTCATATTTTAGTTGTTGTCGATTATGTTACTTTGTAGTTATTTTCCCTAGATTTGGAGTCCCTAGATACTTAATGAGTGATGGTGGTTCACACTTTATTCATGGTGCTTTCTGTAAATTGCTTGCTAGGTATGATGTTAATCATAGAATTGCATCTCCTTATCATCCTCAGTCTAGTGGTCAAGTAGAATTGAGCAATAGCGAAATTAAGCTAATCTTTCAAAACACTGTTAATAGATCTAGAAAGAATTGGTCTAAGAAACTTGACGATGCATTATGGCTTATAGAACCGCTTACAAAACCCTATGGGTATGTCTCCTTACAAAATGGTCTATGGTAAAGCATGCCACTTACCTATAGAGCTAGAACATAAAGCCTATTGGCAATAAAAAGCTTAACTATGATTTTAAACTTGCTGGTGAAAAGAGGTTATTTGACATTAGCTCACTTGATGAATGGAGAACCCATGCCTATGAGAATGCTAGGTTGTTTAAAGAAAAGATTAAGATATGGCATGATACAAGGATACAAAAGCGTGAATTTAATGTAGGTGATCATGTCTTGCTATACAACTCTCGTTTAAGATTTTTTTACAGGAAAACTTCTCTCTAAATGAGAAGGTCCTTACATTATCGAGGAAGTATATCGTTCCGGTGCCATCACGATCAACAATGCTGAGGGCACAAATATGAAGGTGGTAAATGGGCAAAGAATCAAGCATTATATGTCAGGTACACCCATAAATGTTGAAACTAACATTATCAATACCATAACTCCGGAAGAGTACATTAGGGAGACCTATCAGAACGTCTCAGACATCGAAAAGGAATAGGTATGTGTTGTGGTAAGCAAACCGACTCCAAAACATTTTCACTGTAAATTTTTACCAGGTTTGTAATATTTAAAAAATTAGGAAAATTTAAAGCAGTTCAAAGCGTGCACGAGGAGGCGACAAGCCGGGGGGCACGACCTACCCCCTGGTCGTGACCTGCAGGCTTGTGTCCACCCCGTGCACCCTCCGGACTCTGTTTTCTTGTGGAAGACTCCTTCGGGTCGGCAAAAAATCATTATATAATCTTCAAAGGTTTTGACCTTTGTATCTCGACAATATTTCCTGTTTTCGTTTTGAGCTGTTTCTGCAGCAGTCTTAGAGTAAGATGTCGTCCCAAGATTCCAATGGGGAGAGCTATGTATCATATTATCTTGCCAATCCCAAGCTCTATGGGGACATAAATCCCTATGGATTGTGCTCGGAGGAGGAACGGGGGAAATGCAAGTATGCGTAAGAAAGCTCGGATGAAGAGAAGATTCCCTTGCCTCAACCCGAAGATATGTGTGTGGAGTTCAAGAAGTCGAGGCTCCCAAATACAAGAAGAAAACGAAAGGTGCTATTTATGCCTTCTCGTTTTCTGCAGGAAAGCAAGGGTGAATTATGTCAAAAGATATTGAGGCTCGAGCAGGAAGTAGACAATCTGAGGGAACAAAATTTCATGCTGAAGAGGAAACTTGATAAGCCTTCAACCTCACCAACAACTCCAACATCACTACCTCCAAATAAAGACAACTGAACACATTGGTATGGGCACTCCCCTTGGCTTGTGCCAAGCTTGGGGTCGGTTCCCCTGTATCGTATCACCATCACACCTTTTTACTTTTTTGTTTTTCTTCGTTCGATCCTTTTAGTTATATCTTGATCTAGTAGAATAAAGTTTTAGGGTGATCTAGTTTTGATTTTTTTCTTTTTGTTTCCCCTATGTAAGCAAGTCCGAGAGTTATATAATAAAGAGTAGTTTTGAGTGAAGGGCTTTGCTTGCTTCCCATATGATCTCAAGAAAAAGAAATAGAAATAAGTTTAGAATAAAAGCAAAAGAGCATGCATAATGATCTTATGAGGAGTGATGACTTCACATATAAAAAGTATGTCGATTGAAATTTTTTGTGAGTTGAAAACCAAAGCTATTGGTCATTGTTGCAATTATGAGGAAGTGATAAAGAAAGAGAGGTTGACATATAAATATATTATCTTAGACATCTTTTTTGATTGTGAGAACTCATTGAAATATCATATGCCAAAAGGTTGACGTTGGACAAGGAAGACAACATAATGAGTTATGTTTGCTTATTTCCGAATAGCAGTTATATGGTTCTAGATCCTTCAACATGTGTCGCTTTCTTCCACCTCATATTAGCCAGAAACTCCTACACCAAGTAGAGATACTACTTGTGCATCCAAAAACCTTTAACCCAGCTTCGCCTTGAGAGTCCACCATACCTACCTATGGATTGGTTAAGATCCTTCAAGTAAGTTTTCATCGATGTAAGCAATAAATATTGCTCTTTAAATATGTGTGGTTTATTAGTGCGGGGAATATAAACTTTATACGAACTTGTGATATAGAAGAAATAGAAGCGACGGAATGCATAATAAAGGTCTTTACCACAAGGGGCAATATAAAGTGACATTCTTTTACATTAAGGGATTGCACATCCAACTATAAAAGCGCATGACAACCTCTGCTTCCCTCCGCGAAGGGCCTATCGGTTACCTTTACTTTTTAATACTTACCTTTATGTAAGGGTCGTGGTGATCTTCACCATGACCTTTATTTCGCCATTATCTTTTGGCAAGCGTCATGTGTTGGTGAATGATCTAGACAAATAAAACCACTTGGATGTTGGTGATCATTAGTTATTATTGTTGACATTACCCTTGAGGTAAATAGTTGGGAGGCAAAACTATAAGCCCCTATCTTTCTCTGTGTTCGATTGAAGCTTTGACCTCATAGGTACTGCGTGAGTGTTAGCAATTATGAAAAACCATAAGATTATTGAGTATGTGGATTTGCTTTACAAGCTCTTATATTGACTCTTTCCTACGTTGCGATAAATTGGAATTGCTTCAATGACTGAAATCATAGTTTGTTAGTTCTCAATAGAGTTCTTGATTCATACTTTGTGAATGAATTATTACTCTAGTATAAGATATTCTATGTCAATATGTATTGTTGTTCTGAAGATAATCATGATGCCTTCATGTCTGTATTTTATTTTATCGACACCTCTATCTCTAAACATGTGGGCATATTTATTGATCTCGGCTTTCGCTTGAGGACAAGCGAGGTCTAAGCTTGGGGGTGTTGATACCTCCATTTTGCATCATGCTTTTACATCTATATTTATTGCATTTTGGGTTATTAATACACATTATGGTACAATACTTATGCCTTTTCTCTCTTATATTACAAGATTTACATGAAAAGGGAGAATGCCAGCAGCTGGAATTCTGGACTGAAAAAGGAGAAAATCTTAGAGACCTATACTGTAGAGCTCCAAAAGTCCTGAAAACTTACGGAGAATTGTTTTCGAATATATAAAAAATAATGGGCAAAAGAAATACCGGACAGGACCCACCAGGTGGCCACAAGCTAGGGGCGCGGCCTATCCCCCTGGTCGCGCCATGAAGGCTTGTGGGCCCCCTGGCAGGCCTCCGGTGCCCATTTTCTACTATATGAAGGGTTTTGACCTGGAAAAAATCATATCAGACCTTTCGGGATGAGGTGCTGCCGTATCGAGGCAGAACTTCGACAGAACCAATCTAGAGCCCCGGGGAAGCTATTCCATTGGGGAAACTTCCCTCCCAGAGGAGGAAATCGAAGCCATTGTCATCACCAACGATCCTCTCATTGAGAGGGGGTCAATCTCCATCAACATCTTTATCAGCACCATCTCCTATCCAAACCCTAGTTCATTTCTTTTATCCAATCTTTATCTCAAAACCTCAGATTGGTACTTGTGGGTTGCTAGTAGTGTTGATTACTCCTTGTAGTTGATGCTAGTTAGTTTATTTGGTGGAATATTATGTGTTTTGACCCTTTATGATTATTAATACTCCTATGACCGTGAATACGAATATGCTTTGCGAGTAGTTACGTTTGTTCCTGAGGACATGGGATAAGTCTTGTTATAAGTTATCATGTGAATTTGGTATTCATTTGATATTTTGATAAGATATATGTTGTCTCTCCTCTAGTGGTGTCATGTGAACGGCGACTACATGAGACATCACCATTATTTGGGCCTAGAGGAAGGCATTGGGAAGTAATAAGTAGATGATGGGTTGCTAGAGTGATAGAAGCTTAAACCCTAGTTTATGTGTTGCTTCGTAAGGGGCATATTTGGATCCATATGTTTAATGTTATGGTTAGATTTATCTTAATTCTTCTTTTGTAGTTGCGGATGTGCTTGATACGTCCATTTTGCATCATATTTTCATGTTGATATTTATCGCTTCTTTGGCTGTTATTTCACTTCACGGTACTATTCTTATGCCTTTTCTCTCTTATTTTGCAAGGTTTACATGAAGAGGGAGAATGCCGGCAACTGGAATTCTGGCCTGAAAGTGGAGCAAAGTTGAGATACATATTCTCCTCAACTCCAAACGCCGTAAAAATCAACGAGGATTTTTTCCCGATTTTTCAAAAATACTGGGCCGAAGAAGCGCGATAGGGGCACCAGGGGGTGGCCACAAGCCTGCACGGTGCGGCCACCCCCCAGGTCGTGCCATGGGGGCTTGTGGGCACCCTGCTGGCCCACTTGCCCCCCTCTTTTGCTATATGAAGGGTTTCGTCCTGGAAAAAATCAGGGAGGAGCTTTCTCGTGGATTCGCCGCCGCCACGAGGCGGAACTTGAGCAGAACCAATCTAGAGCTCCGGCAGGACGATCCTGCCAGGGAAACTTCCCTCCTGGAAGGGGAAATCATCGCCATCGTCATCACCAACACTCCTCTCATCGGAGGGGACTCGTCACCATCAACATCTTCATCAACACCATCTCATCTCCAAACCCTAGTTCATCACTTGTAACCAATCTCTGTCTCGCGACTCCGATTGGTACTTGTAAGGTTGCTAGTAGTGTTGATTACTCTTTGTAGTTGATGCTAGTTGGATTATTTGGTGGAAGAGTTTATGTTCAGATCCTTGATGCTACTCATTACCTCTCTGGTCATGAATATGATTATGTTTTGTGAGTAGTTACTTTTGTTCCTGAGGACATGGGATAAGTCATGCTAATAATAGTCATGTGAATTTGGTATTCGTTCGGTAATTTGATATGTTGTATGTTGTTTTTCCTCTAGTGGTGTTATGTGAACGTCGACTACATAACACTTCACCATTATTTCGGCCTAGAGGAAGGCATTGGGAAGTAGTAAGTAGATGATGGGTTGCTAGAGTGACAGAAGCTTAAACCCTAGTTTATGCGTTGCTTAGTAAGGGGCTGATTTGGATCCACTAGTTTAATGCTATGGTTAGACTTTGTCTTAATTCTACTTTCGTAGTTGCGGATGCTTGCGAGAGGGGTTAATAATAAGTGGTATGCTTGTAGAAGTAAGGGCAGTACCCAAGCACCGGTCCACCAACATATCAAACTATCAAAGTAATGAACGTGAATCATATGAACATGATGAAATTAGCATGACAGAAATTCCCGTGTGTCCTCGGGAGCGTTTTTCCTCCTATAAGACATTGTCCAGGCTTGTCCCTTGCTACAAAAGGGATTGGGCCACTTTTCTGCACCGTTTCTACTTTTGTTACTTGTTGCTCGCTACGAATCATCTCACCACACAATCACTTGTTACCGACAATTTCAGTGCTTGCAGATATTTCCTTACCGAAAACCAGTTGTGAGATCCTTCTGCTCCTCGTTGGATTCGACACTCTTACTTATCGAAAGGACTACGATTGATCCCCTATACTTGTGGGTCATCAAGACTCTTTTCTGGCGGCATTTCCGGGGAGTGAAGCGCCTTTGGTAAGTGGAACTTGGTAAGGAAACATTCATATAGAGTGCTGAAATTTATTGTCACTTGTCACTATGGATACTAATCCTTTCAGGGGCTTGTTCGGGGTATCTTCACCTCGAACGGAAGCACAAATAGTTGCTCCTCACCCTGATGCACCTACTGAAAATATTTGCTTTCAATTTCCTTCGGGTATGCTTAAGAAACTGCTGGCTAATCCTTTTACATGAGATGGAACATCACATCCAGACTTGCATATGATCTATGTAGATGAAGTTTGTGGTTTATTTAAGCTTGCAGGTGTGCCCGAGGATGAGGTCAAGAAGAAGGTATTTCCTTTATCTTTGAAGGATAAGGCGTTGACATGGTATAGGCTATGTGATGATACTGGATCATGGGACTACAATCGGTTGAAATTGGAATTTCATCAAAAGTTTTATCCTATGCATTTAGTACATCGTGATCTGAATTATATTTACAATTCTTGGCCTCGTGACAGAGAAAGCATCACTCAAGCTTGGGGACGCTTAAATCAATGCTATATTCATGCCCCAATCATGAGCTCTTGAGAGAAATTATCATTCAGAACTTCTATGCTCGGCTTTCTCATGATGATCGCACCATGCTTGACACTTCTTGTACCGGTTCTTTTATGAAGAGAGATATTGACTTCAAATGGAATTTATTGGAGAGAATTAAACGCAACTTTGAAGATTGGGAGCTTGAGGAAGGTAAGGAGTCAGGTATGAATTTCATGTTTGATTGTGTTAAATCCTTTGTTGAGACAAATACTTTTGGTGACTTTAGCGCAAAGTATGGACTTGACTCTGAGATAGTAGCTTCACTGTGTGAATCATTTGCTGCTCATATTGATCTCCCCAAAGAGAAGTGGTTTAAATATCATCCACCTTTAGAAGTCAACGTAGTTAAACCCACTCCAGTAGAAGAGAAAGTCATTGCCTATAATGATCCTGTGGTTCCCGGTGCTTACATTGAGAGACCACCTTTCCCTGTTAGGATAAAGGATCATTCTAAAGCTTGAACTGTGATACGTAGAGGCTATATTAGAACACCTACATGCCCTGAGCAAATTAGAGTTGAACCTAGCATTGCTATCATCAGAGATATTCTGTCTGACGATGTTGAGGGACATAATATTGACTTCTATGAAGATGCTGCTAGAATTGCTAAACCTCGCGCTAGAGACAAACATAGGCCTGTTGTTGGCACGCCTCTGGTTTCTGTTAAGATAGGAGATCATTGCTATCATGGTTTATGTGACGTGGGTGCTAGCGTTATTGCAATACCTCAATCCTTATACGATGAAATGAAATATGAGATTGCACCTGTAGAGATAGAACCTATAGATGTCACTATTCAGCTTGCCAATAGAGATACTATCTGCCATGTGGGAATTGTTAGGGATGTTGAAGTCTTCTGTGGTAAAACAAACTATCCTGCTGATTTCCTCGTTCGTGGTACCGCACAAGATAGCTTCTATCCCATCATATTTGGTAGACCTTTTCTCAATACTGTCAATGCTCATATTGGTTGTGAGAAGCAAACTGTCACTGTTGGCTTTGAAGGTGTGTCACATGAGTTCACTTTCTCTAAGTTTGGTAGAAAACCTCGTGAAAAGGAGTTGCCTAGTAAGGATGAAACTATTGCCTTAGCTTCTATTGTCGTGCCTCCTACTGATCCCTTAGAGCAATACTTGCTTGAGCATGAAAATGATATGCATATGGATGAAAGGGAAGGGATAGATAGAGTTGTCTTAGAAGAATATCATATCCTTAAGAATAACTTGCCTGTTGAACTGCTTGGGGATCCACCCCCACCAAAGGGTGATCCTGTGTTCGAGCTTAAACAGTTGCCTGATACTCTTAAGCATGCCTATCTTGATGAAAAAGAGATATATCATGTCATTATTAGTGCTAGCCTCTCGGAGCATGAAGAAAATAAGTTACCAAAAACTCTGAGGAAGCACCGTGCTGCTATTGAATATACTCTTGATGATCTTAAGGGCATTAGTGCCACTCTATGCCAGCACAAGATTAAAACCGATCCTCATTTCAAACCAGTTGCTGATCATCAAAGGAGATCGAATCCTAAGATGAAAGAAGTAGTAAGAAAAGAAATACTAAAGCTCCTGGAAGCGAGTATTATCTATCCTGATGCTCATAGCGATTGGGTGAGTCTAGTGCATTGCGTCCCTAAGAAGGGAGGCATTACCATTGTCCCTAATGATAAGGATGAATTGATCCCACAGAGGATTATTAGTGGCTATAGGATGGTGATCGATTTTAGGACATTGAATAAAGCCACTAGGAAAGATCATTACCCTTTGCCTTTTATCGACCAAATGCTAGAAAGGTTGTCCAAACACACACACTTCTGCTTTCTAGACGGATATTCTGGTTTCACCCAAATACCAGTTGCACAATCTGATTAGGAGAAACCCACTTTCACCTGTCCTTTCGGTACCTTTGCTTATAGATGTATGCCTTTTGGCTTATGTAATGCACCTGCCACCTTTCAAAGATGTATGATGGCTATATTCTTTGACTTTTGTGAAAAGATTGTCGAGGTTTTCATGGATGACTTTTCCGTTTACAGGTCTTCTTTTGATGATTGCCTCAGCAACCTTGATCGAGTCTTACAGAGATGTCAAGACACCAATCTTGTCTTGAATTGGGAGAAGTGTCATTTTATGGTTAATGAAGGCATCGTCTTAGGACATAAAATTTCTGAAATAGGTATTGAAGTCGATAAGGCTAAGGTTGGTGCAATCGAGAAAATGCCATACCCCACATATATCAAAGGGATAAGAAGTTTCCTTGGTCATGTTGGTTTCTATAGAAGGTTCATCAAAGACTTCTCTAAGATTTCTAGGCCTCTTACCAATATCTTACAAAAGGATATTTATTTTGTTTTTGACGATGATTGTGAGGAAGCCTTCGAAATACTTAAGAGGGCTTTGATAACTCCACCTATTGTTCAACCACCTGATTGGAACTTACCTTTTGAGATCATGTGTGATGCTAGTGATTATGCTGTTGGTGCTGTTCTAGGGCAAAGAGTCGATAAGAAGTTGAATATTATTCACTACGCTAGTAAAACTCTAGAAAGTGCCCAAAGAAACTATGCTACTACGGAGAAGGAATTTTTAGCAGTCGTGTTTGCACGTGAAAAGTTCAGGTCTTACATACTTGATTCCAAAGTCACTATTCACACTGATCATGCTACTATTAAGTACCTCATGGAGAAGAAGGATGCTAAACCTAGACTTATCAGATGGGTTCTCTTCCTACAAGAATTTGATTTGCACGTTGTCGACAGAAAGGGTGCTGATAACCCGGTAGCAGGTAACTTGTCTAGGTTGGAGAATGTTCTTGATGACCCACAACCTATTGATGATAGCTTTCCTGGTGAGAAATTGAATGTCATCAATGCTTCACGTAGTGCATCGTGGTATGCTAATTATGCAAACCATATCGTTATGTAATTCCCGTGTACCACCTAGTTTCACGTACCAGCAAAAGAAGAAATTATTCTTTGATTTGATACATTACTTCTGGGATGATCCTCACCTTTATAAGGAAGGAGTAGATGGTGTTATTAGATGTTGTCTACCTGAACATGAACAGGGACAGATCCTACAGAAGTGTCACTTCGAAGCCTACGGAGGACACCATGCGGGAGATAGAACTGCACACAAGGTATTGCAATCAGGTTTCTATTGGCCCACTCTCTTCAAGGATGCCCGTAAGTTTGTCTTGTCTGGTGACGATGTCAAAGAATAGGTAATATTAGTAAACGCCGGGAAATGCCTATGAACTATTCACTTGTCATTGAACCATTTGATGTCTAGGGCTTTGATTATATGGGACCTTTTCCAAAATCCAATGGTTATACTAACATCTTAGTTGTTGTTCATTATGTCACTAAGTGGGTAGAAGCTATCCCCACTAGTAGTGCTGATCACAACACCTCTATCAGGATGCTGAAAGAAGTTATCTTCCCTAGGTTTGGAGTCCCTAGATATCTAATGACCGACGGTGGTTCACACTTCATTCATGGAGCTTTCCGTAAAATGCTTGCTAAGTACGATGTCAACCATAGAATTGCGTCTCCCAATCACCCTCAGTCCAGTGGTCAAGTAGAGCTATGTAATAGAGAGATTAAAATTATTCTTCAAAAGACTGTCAACAGGTCTAGAAAGAATTGGTCTAAGAATCTCGATGATGCACTGTGGGCTTATAGAACTGCCTATAAGAATCCCATGGGCATGTCTCCGTACAAAATGGTGTACGATAAAGCATGTCATTTACCTCTTGAGCTAGAGCATAAAGCTTATTGGGCAATCAAAGAGCTCAACTTTGATTTCAAACTTGCCGGTGAGAAGAGGTTATTTGATATTAGCTCTCTTGATAAGTGGAGAACTCAGGCATATGAGAATGCCAAGCTGTTCAAAGAGAAAGTTAAGAGGTGGCATGATAAGAGGATACAAAAGCGTGAGTTCAATGTAGGTGATTATGTCTTGCTATATAACTCTCGTTTAAGATTCTTTGCAGGAAAGCTTCTCTCTAAATGGGAAGGTCCCTATGTTGTTGAGGAAGTATATCGTTCCGGTGCTATCAAGATCAACAACACGGAAGGTAATTGTCCGAGAGTTGTAAATGGGCAGAGAATCAAGCATTATATCTCTGGTACTCCCATAAATGTTGAAAGCAATATCATCAATACCATAACTCCGAAAGAATACCTAAGGGTTATTTATCAGCCTGTTTCAGACTACAAAAACGAAGAGGTATGTGATTCGATAAGAAAACAGAGTCCAAAACTTTTCCAATAGGAAATTTTCTCCGTTTTGGATTATTTGAAAAAAATACAAAAATTGGAAATAGTCCGGAAAGTGCGCGAGGAGGCAACAAGCCTGCACGGCGCGGGCCCACCCCCTGGTCGAGCTGTGATGGCTTGTGGCCACCTCGTGCGCCTCCCGGACTCCATTTTCGTGGGGGGTACTCCTTCTGGTCTGGAAAAAATCATTATATATTCTTCCGTTTGGTCTGACCCTTGCATCACGCAGAGCTCCTCTGTTTTTCGTTTCGAGCCTGTTTCTGTTGCAGATCTAGATCGCTATGACTTCCCCAAAAGCTCCCAAGGACAAGATCTTCAAGAAGGTCATCAATCCCTACCTCATGGGAGTGCTGCAACACCCTCAATCTATCGATATGCGTGAGGGGATGTTGCACATCCGTGATGTTGAGGGGCCTAAGAAGACCGGAAGCGTGGAGACGAGGCTCGAAGCAATGGAGCAACAGGTCTTCAAGTGCCAAGGGATGGTGGAGCGTGGACTCAACGCCAACCACATGATGATCACGGAGTTCACCAACAAGCACAGGATTGATGCCAATGACATTGGGGAGCATCTCTCCAGGCTCTATGATAGGATTGATCAACTCCAGGGCCAGATCTATGACCTGCAGAACCAAGACTGTGAGTATGAGTATAGATTTAAATCAATACGGTTGGCTGCAGATTTGAGGATTCCGGAGACTCGTTCATCTTTCCATGATGGAGCACCTATGCCTTGGAAGATGGAGGATCAAACTCATGTTACAACTCCTCCACCATCACCACCAAAGGAAGATAACTGAGCATTGGTATGGGCAATCCCCTTGGCTTGTGCCAAGCTTGGGGGAGTTGCCCCGTTATCGTATCAGCATCACATCTTTTGCCTTTACCTTTGTTTTAGTTTTCCTTTTCAATTTTCTCTTTCTCTAGTAGTTTTAAAAGTCTTAGTGTTTTAGTCTTGAGTTTTGCTTTGTGTCACCCCCGATGTATTCTTGCTCGCGAGCCATATAATAAAGAGTGTCTTAGTTGAAGGGCTTTGCCTCTTGCCATGATCAAAAGAGTGAGAATAGAACAAAAGCATGAAAGATCATGTAATGACCTTATGGGAAGTGATGGCTTCACATAGAAAAGGGATGATGATTGAAACTTGTTGAGGGTAGACAAACGTAGACCTTGGTCATTGTTGCAATTAATAGGAAGTGATAAAGAAGGAGAGGTTCACATATAAATATATCATCTCTGACACCATCTATGATTGTGAACACTCACTAAACTATTACATGCCTAGAAGTAGATGTTGGACAAGGAAGACAACATAATGAATTGTGTTTGCTTGGTTCCGAACAATGTTATATGATTAGAGATCCCTTAGCATGTGACAATTGCTTCCACCTCACATGAGCCAAACCTCTCGCACTAAGTAGAGATACTACTTGTGCATCCATAAACCATCAACCCAGTTTTGCCATGAGTGTCCACCATACCTACCTATGGATTGAATAAGATCCCTCAAGTAAGTTGTCATCGGTGCAAGCAATAAAAATTGCTCTCTAATATGTATGATCTATTAGTGTGTGGAAAATAAGCTTTATACGAACCTGTGATGAGGAAGACATAAAAGCGACAGATTGCATAATAAAGTTCTTTATCACAGGAGGCAATATAAAGTGACGTTCCTCCGCACTAAGAGGACACGCATCCAAACCTCAAAAGCGCATGACAACCTCTGCTTCCCTCTGCGAAGGGCCTTTCTTGTACCATTAGTTTTTGTCCTTGAAAGAGTCATGGTGATCTTCACCAATTCCCTATCTCGCCTTTATCTTGGCTAACGTCACATGCTTGGGAAAGATCTATATTCATATGTCAACTTGGAGATAAGTATTCGTGAATTATTATTGTTGACATTACCCTTGAGGTAAGCAGTTGGGAGGCAAACCTGTAAGCCCCTATCTTTCTCTGTGTCCAGCTGAAACTTTGATCTCATGCGTACCACATGAGTTGTAGAAATTGTAGAGAACGAAAGAATGATTGAGTATGTGGATTTGCTTTACAAGCTCTTATTTGACTCTTTTTGATGTTGTGATAAATTGCAATTGCTTCAATGACTAAAGGTTATCGGTTGTTACTTCTCGGTAAGGTTCTTGATCCATGCTTTACTTTGTGAAGGAATTATCACTTTAGCATGAGAGATTATATGTTGGTATTGCTATTCTCATCATGATCATGATGCATGCATGTTCGTATCTTGTTTTGTCGACACCTCTCTCCCTAAACATGTGGTCATATTTATTGAGCTAGGCTTTCGCTTGAGGACAAGCGAGGTTTAAGCTTGGGGGAGTTGATACGTCCATTTTGCATCATGTTTTCATGTTGATATTTATCGCTTCTTTGCCTATTATTTCACTTCACGGTACTATTCTTATGCCTTTTCTCTCTTATTTTGCAAGGTTTACATGAAGAGGGAGAATGCCGGCAACTGGAATTCTTGCCTGAAAGTGGAGCAAAGTTGAGATACCTATTATGCGCAACTCCAAATGCCGTAAAAATCAACGAGGATTTTTTTCCCGATTTATCAAAAATACTGGGCCGAAGAAGCGCTAGAGGGGCGCCACAGGGTGGCCACAAGCCTGCACGGTGCGGCCACCCCCCCAGGCAGCGCCATGGGGCTTGTGGGCACCCTGCTGGCCCACTTTCCCCCCTCTTTTGCTATCTGAAGGGTTTCGTCCAGGAAAAAAAATCATGGAGGAGCTTTTTCGTGGATTCGTCGCCGCCACGAGGCGGAACTTGAGCAGAACCAATCTAGAGCTCCGCACGACGATCCTGCAGGGGAAACTTCCCTCCTGGAAGGGGAAATCATCGCCATCGTCATCACCAACACTCCTCTCATCGAGGGGACTCGTCACCATCAACATCTTCATCATGACCTTCTCATCTCCAAACCCTAGTTCATCACTTGTAACCAATCTCCGTCTCGCGACTCCGATTGGTACTTGTAAGGTTGCTAGTAGTGTTGATTACTCTTTGTAGTTGATGCTAGTTGGATTATTTGGTGGAAGAGTTTATGGTCAGATCCTTGATGCTACTCATTACCTCTCTGGTCATGAATATGATTATGCTTTGTGAGTAGTTACTTTTGTTCCTGAGGACATGGGATAAGTCATGCTAATAGTAGGCATGTGAATTTGGTATTCCTTCGGTAATTTGATATGTTGTATGTTTTTTTTCCTCTAGTGGTGTTATGTGAACGTTGACTACATAACACTTCAACATTATTTGGGCCTAGAGGAAGGCATTGGGAAGTAGTAAGTAGATGATGGGTTGCTAGAGTGACAGAAGCTGAAACCCTAGTTTATGCGTTGCTTCGTAAGGGGCTGATTTGGATCCACTAGTTTAATGCTATGGTTAGACTTTGTCTTAATTCTTCTTTCATAGTTGCGGATGCTTGCGAGAGGGGTGAATCATAACTGGGATGCTTGTCCAAGTAAGGGCAGTACCGAAGCACCGCCCCACCCACATATCAAACCATCAAAGTAACGAACGTGAATCATATGAACATGATGAAAACTGGCATGACAGTAATTCCCGTGTGTCCTCGGGACCGTTTTTCCTCCTATAAGACTTTGTCCAGGCTTGTCCCTTGCTACAAAAGGGATTGTGCCACTTTGTTGCATCGTTGCTACTTTTGTTACTTGTTGCTCGCTACGAATCATCTCACTACATAATCACTTGTTACCGACAATTTCAGTGCTTGTAGATATTTCCTTGCTGAAAACCACTTGTCAGATCCTTCTGCTCCTCGTTGGGTTCGACAATCTTACTTATCGAAAGCACTACAATTGATCGCCTATACTTGTGGGTCATCAATGCTTGCGAGAGAGGTTAATCATAAGTGGGATGTTTGTCCTAGTAAGGGCAGCACCCAAGCACCAGTCCACCCACATATCAAATTATCAAAGTAGCGAACGTGAATCATATGAGCATGATGAAAACTAGCTTGACATAAATTCCCATGTGTCCTCGGGAGTGCTTTTCCTTATATAAGAGTTTGTCAAGGCTTGTCCTTCTTTACAAAAAGTATTGGGCCACCTTGCTGCACCATTGTTACATTTGTTACTCGCTACCCGTTACGAATTACCTTATCACAAAACTATTTGTTACCGATAATTTTAGTGCTTGCAGAAATACCTTACTGAAAACCGCTTGTCATTTCCTTCTGCTCCTCATTGGGTTTGACACTCTTATTTATCTACAGGACTGTAATAGATCCCCTACACTTGTGGGTCATCACAGTGCGGGACTCGTACTTGATGTCGTGGTCGGCCAGCTGGAGGGCCCACTTGGCGATGCGGCCGGCCGCGTCCCGGTTGCTCATAAGCTCCCAAGGGGGCGGTGCTTACGACCATGACCAAGTGTTACTGGAAGTAGGCCTTGAGCTTCCAGGCCGCCAGGAAAACGCGGTAGCACATCTCTTGGTAGTGCGGGTAGTTTTTCTTGGAGGCGGACAACACCTCGCTCAAGTAGTAGACCGCTCGTTGGACCAGCTTGGATCGGCCTGGCTCCGAGCGCTCAACAGCCATGACGATGCTGATGATGCGGCTGGTTGCCATGATGTAGAGCAGAATCGGCTCTTTATCTGCCAGCACGGCCAGCACCGGCGTGGTAGTTAGCGCGCGCTTCAGGTCGCGCACGGCCTCGGCGGCTTCGTCGCTCCACACGAAACTGTTCGCCTTTGTGAGGAGGCGGTAGAGTCGGAGGGCCTTTCTACCAACCGGTCAATGAAGCGGCTCAACAAGGAGAGGCAGTCGGTGACCTTTTAGACTCCGGCCCGGTCAGTCGGTCGGGCCATTCGCTCGATGGCCCGAATTTTCTCCGGGTTGGCCTCGATCCCCCGCTCGGAAATGAGGAAATCGAGGAGGTGGCCAACCGTTTCGCCGAACATGCACTTTTCTGGGTTCAGCCGGATCTCGAACTCACGCACGCTCATGAACGTCTCTTTGAGATCGTCCACGATGGTGCGGCTTTCTTTGGTCTTGATCACAACGTTGTCTATGTAGATGTGTATGTTGAGGCCACGATGCATGTAGAGGAATTGCTACACTCGGCACTGGAACATGGCGCCGACATTTTTCAGCCTGAACGTCATCGTAATATAGCAAAACGCCCTGAATGGTGTTATGAAAGCTGTTTTGAGTTGATCGGCTGGATTTAGCTTGATTTGGTGGTATCCTGAATAGGCATCCAGGAAGGACAGGAGGTCGCAACAGGCCGTCGAGTCGATCACTTGATCGATACGGGGCAGAGCAAACGGATACTTCGGGCATGCCTTGTTTAGGCTCGTGTAATCGATACACATGCGCCAAGTTTTGTTCTTCTTCAGCACCAGGACTAGGTTCGACAACTAGTCCAAGTAGAAGACCTCCATGATGAAGCCGACTGCTAGCAATCGGACGACTTCTTCACCAATGGTCTTACGCTTCTCCTCGGAGAAGCGGCACACGGGTTGCCTGACCGGCTTTGCGTCCGTCCACACGTCAAGAAAGTGCTCGGCAAACTTCCTCGGGACCCCATGTATGTCTTTTGGGGACCATGCAAAGATATCCCGATTCTCACGGAGGAAGTCGACGAGCTCGCTTTCCTATTTGTCGCTGAGGCCGGCCCCCACCAGAATGTACTTGCCAGTTGGGTTGATCGGGTCCACAGGACCCTCTTAGTGTCCTTGCTAGTGGCCGGCTGGAATTTGGCCTCTACAGTCCGCTCATTTAGCTTGGATTCGGGCATGGCCACCAGCTCACGGACGAGAGCCACGAGCCGCTGATCTGTCGCCGCTCCTCGGCGATGACGAATGACTCAGCCAGCTTGGAGCCGACCAGAGCAAACTCGGATATTTTTTTGAATTTGCCGGCGACGGTTGTAATCCCGTGTGGACCCGACAGCTTGATCTTCAGGTAGGCATAGTGGGGGACCGCCATGAATTTGACCAGGGCCGGCTGGCCCAAGATGGCCTGGTAGGAGCGGGTGAGGTTGACGACCTTGAACCAGATCGACTCACGGCTGAAGTTCTTCGGCAAGCCAAACAGCATGTCCAGTCGGACCTTGCTAAACGGCGGCAAAGAGTTGCCTGGGACGATACCGTGAAACACCGCCCGAGTCGGCTGGAGCTCGGACTCCAGAATGCCGAGCTTCTCCATGGTGTCGCGGTAGTGATGTGATGCTGCTACCGTCATCGACGAGCACCCGTGTGAAGCGGCACGTGCACCATCGGTAGACGAATGTGGGGTCGAGGACCAGCACGTAGCCACCTAGCGTTGGCATCACAGCCGGATGGTCCTTGTGGGCCCAAGTTACTGGCTTGTCCGACCAGTGCATGTACTAGGGAACTGGTGCGATAATGGCGTTGACCTCCATTGCGCTTGTGCTCGCTGTGCTTGTCGTCATCCTCACTGGTGAAGATGATTTAGGACGCATCCTGCTAGGGGTAGTCGTCGCGGGCTCCGCCGGCTCCCAGAGGGGGCGGCGGTGGCGGAGGCGGCACGGGCGGCAGGGCCTCGCCACGCGCTATCTTTGGTGAACCAGCTGCATTGGCTGCCGGTGTGCGTATCCTTCTTGGCCCCGCCATGGAATTTGCAGGGCCCGTCAAGCATGGCCTCGAAGGTGTACTTGGCCTTCCATGGCTGCTTGCCTTCGTTGGTTCACCGGTGCCGGATGGAGACTCGGTCGTCGGCCATGCGGCCGTCCTGGACGGCCGTGACCTGCCGAGTGCAGTAGCGGGCGCCCGGCAGGTCGACCTTGCGCTTGCCTTGGTCCGGCTGGGATCGTCCGGTTGCTGGGGCGGCAGTCGGCTTGGCCATGGTTAGCTTGCCGGCCGCGTCGATGAGTATCGGGAGCTTCATGGAAGACTTGGCCACGATGTACTTCTCGACGACAGCCATTAGTCGCACGAGGGTTGAGGGTTCCCACCGCATGAGCTTGTGCTTGAGGAGTGCCATCTCGGCAGTCGGTGATGAAGTACTTGATTGCATGTACTTCATGGACGCCCTCGCAAGAGTTGCAGAGCTCAGTCTACCGCGTGAGATAGTCGCGGAATAGCTCGGTCGGGCCCTGTACGCACAAGGCGAGTTGCCGGGAGATACGTTCCAAACGTATCTATAATTTCTGCTTGTTCCATGATCTTTTGGGTGACATTGTTATATGTTTTGCTACACTTTTATATCATTTTACACATATTTGTACTAACCTACTAACTCGGTGCACCCAATGCCAGTTTCGGTTTGTTGATGTCCATTTTGCAAGGGCTTTTACCCAATTTTCCAAAGCCTGAAAAAATCTAGAAAAAATATATAAAAAATCATCGAAACAGAAGCTTCCGGATCACCGAAGGACGGCCACAGGGGGGGTAGGGGCCTCCGAGGCGGCCTACTGGCGCGGCCAGGCCCTAGGCCACGCCAGGAGGTCGCCTGGGTGGGTCCCACCTCCTCTGATGCCCTCCTTTGGCCTATATTTATAGTAACGAGAGGAAACCCTCGCAGACTTTCTGGAATCATGAATTTCTCCATCGTTCCGCTGCCGCAGCACTTCCAAGATCGGGAGCTTTAGGAGACCTCTTCCCGGCACCCTGCCGGTGGGAGGATTGACCTCCGGGAGCTTCTCCACCGGCATGGACGCTTCTCGGACGTGCCGTGAGTAGTCCTCATTGGACCATGAGTCCATGACCAGTAGCTATGTGATGTCTTCTCTCCAATCTTGTGCTTCAATGGTTAGTCATGCATGTTCTCCGTTGCTATTTATTGCTTTGGTCGACTAGTAGATTGTAACTCCAAGAGGGAGCGTTATGCATGATTGTGGGTTCAAGCCCCTCAATGTCTAGCTTGAGTGACATAGACATGAGACTAGCTGATGTGCTTGTTGCCACCAGGGAGAAAACAACGGTGCTTGTGACCATGGTTGCAAGGATTGTTTACCTTACGCATTGTTTGTTAATGCAGTTGTCCATTGCTTTGAGTTTACACTTCGGCTGGGGCTCGCAACTTAATACTGGAGAGATGTTCTGGATAATATCTCGAGGTGGATGATTAGTAAGTAGATGCTGATGAATAAACGGTTAGTTGTACTTGGCGTACTGCCCATTACTATTGAACCTCTAACTATCAAGTAGCATAATTAGCATTGCGGTGCGTTCATAATTCTGTCAATTGCCCAACTGTGATTTGTTTACCCAAGCATAGTTGTCTATCATCTTTTGGGAGAGAGACATCACTAGTGAACATAATATGACTCCAGTCCATATCACCATCATTGTTTACACCTCCATCATTTATTGCTTTCATTTACTTTTCCATTGGAATCACTATTACTTTCCTGCTTGTGTTTTGATCCTTTCCAAACTACAAGGTCGGAGAGATTGACAACCTCTTTGTACTCTTTGGGAGCAAAGTTATTTGTTGTGTGTTCAGGTCCACATCTTCTGCTAGCGCCTGGGTGGAAGACACCTACTTTTTGAGCCTAGGAGTCCTCTTGGTTCGATAAACCTTATAGTCTCCGTGTAAGGGCAATGTGTTGCTGACTACATCTCCACCTTCCACTTGGGGTAACCAACAAGTTGTGAGAAGTATATCCATCAACTCGTCATCAAGTAAATTTCTGGCGCCATTGTCGGGGACTCCAGTCTTCAAGATAGGGGAGTTCACGCTATCTTTTACCGTTTCTTTTTAGTCTTGTTAGTTTTCTTTTCAGTTTTTGCTTTAGAGTCTTATACCAAAAACCACAAAAAAATAGTTTCTTTGTTCTTGCTTGTTACCGCTGCTATGGGTTCCACTGAAAAGACCAAGTTGTGTGACTTCACTAGTCACAACAACAATGACTTTATTTGCACACCTATTGTTGCTCCCGCCACAGGAGCCACGTCCTATGAGATTAAACCTGATTTGCTGAACCTAGTTATGAAAGATCAATTCTCCGATGCTAGAAATGATGCTGCCTTGCACTTGAATAATTTTGTCGAGCTCTGTGATATGCAAAAATATAAAGAAGTAGATAGTGATATTGTTAAACTTAATCTTTTTTCCTTTCTCCTTGAGAGGAGGAGCTAAGGTGTGGCTTCAATCTTTGCCTAGGAATAGCATAGATTCTTGGGATAAGTGCAAAGATGCTTTTATTGGGAAGTATTACCCGCCTGCTAAGATTATCTAGTTGAGGAATAACATTATGAATTTTAGGCAATTGAAAAATGAACATGTTGCTCAAGCTTGGGAACGTATGAAATTTCTTGTTAATAATTGCCCTACACATGGTTTGAATACTTGGATGGTTATCCAAACTTTTTATGCAGGATTGAACTTTACCTCGCGAAATCTGATAGACTCCGCCGCGGGAGGAACCTTTATGTCAACTACACTTGGTGCTTCCACAAATCTATTGGATGAGATGATGACAAATTATTCTCAATGGCGCACCGAGAGCGCTCCAACAGGTAGGAAGGTAAGCTTTGTTGAGGAGATCTCCTCCCTTAATGATAAGGTTGACATGATCATGACACTACTTACTAAGCAAGATCCTATTGATCCTCATGATGTTCCTTTAAATTCTTTGGTTTCTCAAGAAAGAGAGCAAGTGGATGTTAATTTTATTTCTAGGAACAACTTCAATAACAATGCTTATAGGAGTAATTTTGGTAGCAATCCTAGACCGTTTCCATCCAACAACTATGGGAACAACAACAATTATCCCAGCACCAAAAACTCCACTTCTGAATTAGAGAGCATGCTTAAAGATTTTATCACTTCTCAAAAAGCCTTCAACAAGAGTGTACAAGAGAAACTAGAGAAACTAGATAGTCTCTCTTTGAAGGTGGACAACATAGCTCATGATGCAGAGATGCTTAAAATTAGAACTTCCCCACTTGAGGAATGGAACACCACACCCATGAATGCTATCGAAGTCCAAATTAATGAGAACATAAGAATGCTAGCCAAGCTTAAAGATAGATGGGCTAGAGAAAAGGAAGAGGAAGAGAGAATTAAGAGCCTTCCTACAAACACTACCATTGCTACTATACAAGTTGTTTAGGATCTAAAAACTTTTAGCACCCATCACACTCCTAGTCCCAATGGACCTATTAATGGTGATGCTAATACCTCAACTATAGGACAAGAAGGTGTTGTAATTATGTCCTAGAGGCAATAATAAATATAGTTATTGTTATAATTCCTGCATCAAGATAATCGTTTATTATCCATGCTACAATTGTATTGAATGAAGACTTATATACATGTGTGGATACAAAGACAAAACACTGTCCCTAGCAAGCCTCTAGTTGGCTAGCCAGTTGATCAAAGATAGTCAGGGTCTTCTGATTATATACAAGGTGTTGTTGCTTGATAACTGGATCACGTCATTAGGAGAATCACGTGATGGACTAGACCCAAACTAATAGACGTAGCATGTTGATCGTGTCATTTTGTTGCTACTGTTTTCTGCGTGTCAAGTATTTGTTCCTATGACCATGAGATCATATAACTCACTGACATCGGAGGAATGCTTTGTGTGTATCAAACGTCGCAACGTAACTAGGTGACTATAAAGATGCTCTACAGGTATCTCCGAAGGTGTTCGTTGAGTTAGTATGGATCGAGACTGGGATTTGTCACTCCGTGTGACGGAGAGGTATTTCGGGGCCCACTCGGTAATACAACATCACACACAAGCCTTGCAAGCAATGTGACTTAGTGTAAGTTGCGGGATCTTGTATTACGGAACGAGTAAAGAGACTTGCCGATAAACGAGACTGAAATAGGTATGCGGATAATGACGATCGAATCTCGGGCAAGTAACATACCGAAGGACAAAGGGAATGACATACGGGATTATATGAATCCTTGGCACTGAGGTTCAAACGATAAGATCTTCGTAGAATATGTGAGATCCAATATGGGCATCCAGGTCCCGCTATTGGATATTGACCGAGGAGTCACTCGGGTCATGTCTACATAGTTCTCGAACCCGTAGGGTCTGCACACTTAAGGTTCGACGTTGTTTTATGCGTATTTGAGTTATATGGTTGGTTACCGAATGTTGTTCGGAGTCTCGGATGAGATCACAGACGTCACGAGGGTTTCCGGAATGGTCCGGAAATGAAGATTGATATATAGGATGACCTCATTTGATTACCGGAAGGTTTTCGAAGTTACGGGGAATGTACCGGGAATGACAAATGGGTTCCGGGTGTTCACCGGGGGGGCCAACCCACCCTGGGGAAGCCCATAGGCCTTGGGGGTGGTGCACCAGCCCTTGGTGGTCTGGTGGGACAGCCCAAGAGGGCCCTATGCGCCAAGGATAGAAAATCAAAGAGAAAAGAAAAAAAAGAGGTGGGAAAGGAGAGAAGGACTCCACTTTCCAATCCTAGTTGGACTAGGATTGGAGGAGGACTCCTCCTCCCCTTGGTTCGCAGCCCTTGGGGCTCCTTGAGCCTCAAGGCAAGCCTCCCCTCCCTCCTCCTATATATATGGAGCAATTAGGGCTGATTTGAGACAACTTTTCAAGGGCAGCCCGACCACATACCTCCACGGTTTTACCTCTAGATCGCGTTTCTGCGGAGCTCGGGCGGAGCCCTGCCGAGATCAGATCACCACCAACCTCCGGAGCGCCCTCACGCTGCCGGAGAACTCATCTACCTCTTCGTCTCTCTTGCTGGATCAAGAAGGCCGAGATCATCGTCGAGTTGTACGTGTGCTGAACGCAGAGGTGCCGTCCGTTCGGCACTAGATCGCGGGACGGTTCATGGGACGGTTTGCGAGGCAGATCGAGGGGCATGAGGACGTTCCACTACATCAACCGCGTTCACTAACGCTTCTGTTGTGCGATCTACAAGGCTACATAGATCGGAAATCCCCTCTCATAGATGGACATCACCATGACAGGTCTTCGTGCGCGTAGGAAAATTTTTGTTTCCCATGCGACGTTCCCCAACAGTGGCATCATGAGCTAGGTTCATGCGTAGATGTCTTCTCGAGTAGAACACAAAAGATTTTGTGGGCGGTGATGTGCGTTTTGCTGCCCTCCTTAGTCTTTTCTTGATTCCGCGGTATTGTTGGATTGAAGCGGCTTGGACCGACATTACTAATAGCTTACGAGAGACTGGTTTCATCACTACGAGTAACCCCCTTGCTCAAAGATTACTGGCAAGTGTCGGTTTCTCCAACTTTAGTTGAATCGGATTTGACCGAGGAGGTCCTTGTATAAGGTTATATAGCAATTCATATATCTCCGTTGTGGTGTTTGCGTAAGTAAGATGCGATCCTACTAGATACCCATGGTCACCACGTAAAACATGCAACAACAAAATTAGAGGACGTCTAACTTGTTTTTGCAGGGTATGCTTGTGATGTGATATGGCCAATGATGTGATGTGATATATTGGATGTATGAGATGATCATGTTGTAATAGATAATATCGACTTGCACGTCGATGGTACGGCAACCAGCAGGAGCCATAGGGTTGTCTTTAAACTAACGTTTGTGCTTGCAGATGCGTTTACTATTTTGCTAGGATGTAGATTTAGTAGTAATAGCATGAGTATCACGACAACCCCGATGGAGACACGTTGATGGAGATCATGGTGTGGCGCCGGTGACAAGAAGATCGTGCCGGTGCTTTGGTGATGGAGATCAGGGAGCACGTGATGATGGCCATATCATGTCACTTATGAATTGCATGTGATGTTAATCCTTTTATGCACCTTATTTTGCTTAGAACGATGGTAGCATTATGAGGTGATCTCTCACTAAAATTTCAAGACGAAATCGTGTTCTCCCCGACTGTGCACCGTTGCTACAGTTCGTCGTTTCGAGACACCACGTGATGATCGGGTGTGATAGACTCAACGTTCACATACAACGGGTGCAAAACAGTTGCACACGCGGAACACTCGGGTTAAGCTTGACGAGCCTAGCATGTGCAGACATGGCCTCGGAACACATGAGACCGAAAGGTCGATCATGAATCATATAGTTGATATGATTAGCATAGGGATGCTTACCACTGAAACTATACTCAACTCACGTGATGATCGGACTTGAGCTAGTGTAAGTGGGTCATGAACCACTCAAATGACTAGAGAGATGTACTTTTTGAGTGGGAGTTTCGCAAGTAATTTGATTAAGTTAAACTCTAATTATCTTGAACATAGTCTAAGTCCACTTTGAATATATTTCCATTGTAGATCATGGCTCACGCGACAGTCACCCTGAATTTTAATACGTTCCTAGAGAAATCTAAGTTGAAAGATGATGGAAGCAACTTTGTAGACTGGGCTCGTAATCTTAAGTTGATCCTACAAGCTGGGAAGAAGGATTATGTCCTTGATGCTGTGCTAGGAGATGAACCACCCGCTACGGCTGACCAGGATGTTAAGAACGCTTGGTTAACACCTAAGGAGGACTACTCAGTAGTTCAATGTGCAGTCTTGTATGGCTTAGAACCGGGACTTCAACGTCGCTTTGAGCGTCATGGAGCATATGAGATGTTCCAGGAGTTGAAGTTTATCTTTCAGAAGAACGCCCGGATCGAGAGGTATGAGACCTCCGATAAATTCTATGCTTGCAAGATGGAGGAGAATTCGTCTGTCAGTGAACTTGTGCTCAAAATGTCTGGGTACTCAAACCGTCTAGCTGAGCTGGGGATTGAACTCCCGCAAGGGGCTATCACTGACAGAATTCTTCAATCACTGCCGCCAAGCTATAAGGGCTTTGTGTTGAACTACAACATGCAAGGGATGAACAAGTCACCCGGCGAGTTGTTTGCGATGCTGAAAGTCGCAGAGTTTGAACTCCGTAAAGAGCATCAAGTGTTGATGGTGAATAAGACCACTAGTTTCAAGAGAAACGGCAAAGGCAAGAAGGGTAATTCGAAGATGAGCGGCAAGTCTGTTGCCAATCCGACGAAGAAACCCAAAGCTGGACCTAAGCCTGAAACAGAGTGCTACTATTGCAAGGGTATGGGTCACTCGAAGCGCAATTACCCCAAGTATCTGGCTGATAAGAAGGCGGCCAAAGAAAAATCAGGTATATTTGATATACATGTTATTGATGTGTACTTAACCAACTCTCGTAGTAGTGCCTGGGTATTCGATACCGGTTCTGTTGCTCATATTTGCAACTCGAAATAGGAACTACGGAATAGGCGAAGGCTGGCGAAAGATGAAGTGACGATGCGCGTAGGAAATGGTTCCAAGGTTGATGCAATCGCCGTCGGCACAGTTTCACTTCAGTTACCATCGGGATTAGTTATGAACTTGAATAATTGTTATTTAGTGCCTGCGTTGAGCATGAACATTATATCTGGATCTTGTTTATTGCGAGACGGTTACTCTGTTAAGTCAGAGAATAATGGTTGTTCTATTTCTATGAGTAACATCTTTTATGGTCATGCACCCAATGTGAGAGGATTGTTCATATTGAATCTTGATAGTGATGATACACATATACATTACATTGAGACCAAAAGAGTTAGAGTTAACAATGATAGCGCCATGTTTTTGTGGTACTGCCGCCTAGGTCATATTGGTGTAAAGCACATGAAGAAACTCCATACCGATGGACTTTTGGAGTCTCTTGACTTTGATTCGCTTGACACGTGCGAACCATGCCTCATGAGCAAGATGACTAAAACTCCGTTCTTCGGAACAATGGAGCGCGCCAGTGACTTATTGGAAATCATACATATCGATGTGTGCGGTCCGATGAGCATGGAGGCACTGGCGGATATCCTTATTTTCTCACCTTCACTGACGATTTGAGTAGATATGGTTATGTCTACTTAATGAAGCACAAGTCTGAAACATTTGAAAAGTTTAAGCAATTTCAGAGTGAAGTTGAAAATCATCGTAACAAGAAGATCAAGTTCATACGGTCTGATCGTGGGGGTGAATATCTGAGTTTCGAGTTTGGTGCTCACTTAAGACAATGTGGAATTGTTTCACAGTTGACACCGTCTAGAACACCACAGCATAATGGTGTGTCCGAACATCGCAATCGTACTTTATTAGAGATGGTGCGATCTATGATGTCTCTTACCGATTTGTCGTTATCATTTTGGGGTTATGCATTAGACACAGCTGCATTCACTTTAAATAGGGCACCATCAAAATCCGTTGAGACGACACCATACGAACTGTGGTATGGCAAAAGGCCAAAGTTGTCATTTCTTAAAGTTTGGGATGTGATACTTATGTCAAAAAGCTTCAGCCTGAAAAGCTGGAACCCAAAGCGGAAAGGTGCATCTTCATAGGTTACCCAAAAGAGACAGTTGGGTACACCTTCTATCTCAAATCCGAGGGCAAAGTGTTTGTTGCTAAAAATGGAGCTTTTCTCGAGAAGGAGTTTCTCTCGAGAGAATTGAGTGGGAGGAAGATAGAACTTGATGAGGTTGTCGAACCTCTCATCCCTCTGGATGGTGGTGTAGGGCAAGGGGGAACCCCTGTCATTGCGACGCCGGTTGAGGAGGAAGTTAATGATGATGATCATGAAACTCTAGTTCAAGTTCCTATCAAACCACGCAGGTCGACGAGACCACGTGCTGCTCGAGAGTGGTACGGTAATCCCGTTTTGTCAATCATGTTGTTAGACAACAATGAACCTGCAAATTATGAAGAAGCAATGGTGGGCCCAGATTCCAACAAATGGCTAGAGGCCATGAAGTCCGAGATAGGATCCATGTATGAAAACAAAGTGTGGACTTTGGAAGTACAACCTGAGGGCCGCAAGGCTATTCAGAACAAATGGATCTTTAAGAAGAAGACGGACGCTGACGGCAATGTGACCGTTTATAAAGCTCGACTTGTGGCAAAGGGTTTTTCACAAGTTCAAGGAGTTGACTTTGATGAGACATTCTCACCCGTAGCGATGCTTAAGTCCGTGAGAATCATGTTATCAATAGCTGCATTTTTCGATTATGAAATCTGGCAGATGGATGTCAAAACGGCGTTCCTTAACGGTTTCCTTAAGGAAGAATTGTATATGATGCAACCCGAAGGTTTTGTCGATCCTAAGAATGCTAACAAGGTGTGCAAGCTCCAGCGATCCATTTATGGACTGGTGCAAGCATCTCGGAGTTGGAACAAATGCTTTGATGAGGTGATCAAAGCATTTGGGTTTATACAAGTGGTTGGAGAATCTTGTATTTACAAGAAAGTGAGTGGGAGCTCTGTGGCGTTTCTAATATTATATGTGGATGACATATTGCTGATTGGAAACAACGTAGAGTTTTTGGAGAGCATAAAGGATTACTTGAATAAAAGTTTCTCTATGAAGGACCTAGGAGAAGCTGCTTACATTCTAGGCATTAAGATCTACAGGGATAGATCGAAACGCCTGATAGGACATTCACAAAGCAGATACCTTGATAAAGTTTTGAAGAGGTTCAAAATGGACCAGTCCAAGAAAGGATTCTTGCCAGTTTTACAAGGTACGAGATTGAGTAAGACTCAGTGCCCAGCGACTGATAAAGATAGAGAGCATATGACCACTGTCCCCTATGCTTCACCCATAGGATCTATCATGTATGCAATGATGTGCACTAGACCGGACGTTGGCCTGGCCATAAGTTTGGCAGGCAGGTTCCAGAGTAATCCAGGAGTGGATCACTTGACGGCGGTCAAGAAAATCCTAAAGTACCTGAAAAGGACTAAGGAGATGTTTCTCGTGTATGGAGGTGACGAAGAGCTCGCCGTAAAGGGTTACGTTGATGCAAGCTTTGACACGGATCCAGACGACTCTAAGTCGCAGACCGGATACGTATTTATTCTTAATGGGGGTGTGGTAAGCTGGTGCAGTTCCAAGCAAAGCGTCGTAGCTGATTCTACATGTGAAGCGGAGTACATGGCTGCCTCGGAGGCGGCTAAGGAGGGTGTCTAGATGAAGCAGTTCATGACGGATCTTGGAGTGGTGCCAAGCGCACTGAATCCAATAACCTTGTTCTGTGACAACACGGGTGCCATTGCCTTAGCAAAGGAACCACGGTTTCACAAGAAGACCAGACACATCAAACGACGCTTCAACCTCATCCGCGACTATGTCGAAGGGGAGGACGTAAATATATGCAAAGTGCACACGGATCTGAATGTAGCAGACCCGCTGACTAAACCTCTTCCACGGGCAAAGCATGATCAACACCAGAACAATATGGGTGTTAGATTTATTACAATGTAATTCGCATGATGATGTGAGGGCTAGATTATTGACTCTAGTGCAAGTGGGAGACTGTTGGAAATATGCCCTAGAGGCAATAATAAATGTAGTTATTGTTATAATTCCTGTATCAAGATAATCGTTTATTATCCATGCTATAATTGCATTGAATGAAGACTTATATACATGTGTGGATACATAGACAAAACACTGTCCCTAGCAAGCCTCTAGTTGGCTAGCCAGTTGATCAAAGATAGTCAGGGTCTTCTGATTATATACAAGGTGTTGTTGCTTGATAACTGGATCACGTCATTAGGAGAATCACGTGATGCACTAGACCCAAACTAATAGACGTAGCATGATGATCGTGTCATTTTGTTGCTACTGTTTTCTGCGTGTCAAGTATTTGTTCCTATGACCATGAGATAATATAACTCACTGACACCGGAGGAATGCTTTGTGTGTATCAAACGTCGCAACGTAACTGGGTGACTATAAAGATGCTCTACAGGTATCTCCGAAGGTGTTCGTTGAGTTAGTATGGATTGAGACTGGGATTTGTCACTCCGTGTGACGGAGAGGTATCTCGGGGCCCACTCGGTAATACAACATCACACACAAGCCTTGCAAGCAATGTGACTTAGTGTAAGTTGCGGGATCTTGTATTACAGAACGAGTAAAGAGACTTGCCAGTAAACGAGATTGAAATAGGTATGCGGATACTGACGATCGAATCTCGAGCAAGTAACATACCGAAGGACAAAGGGAATGACATACGGGATTATATGAATCCTTGGCACTGAGGTTCAAATGATAAGATCTTCGTAGAATATGTGGGATCCAATATGGGCATCCAGGTCCCGCTATTGGATATTGACCGAGTCACTCGGGTCATGTCTACATAGTTCTCGAACCCGCAGGGTCTGCACACTTAAGGTTCGACGTTGTTTTATGCGTATTTGAGTTATATGGTTGGTTACCGAATGTTGTTCGGAGTCCCGGATGAGATCACGGACGTCACGAGGGTTTCCGGAATAGTCCGAAAACGAAGATTGATATATAGGATGACCTCATTTGATTACCGGAAGGTTTTCGGAGTTACCGGGAATGTACTGGGAATGACGAATGGGTTCCGGGTGTTCAGCGGGGGGGGCAACCCACCCCGGGGAAGCCCATAGGCCTTGGGGGTGGCGCACCAGCCCTTGGTGGGCTGGTGGGACAGCCCAAGAGAGCCCTATGCACCAAGGATAGAAAATCAAAGAGAAAAGAAAAAAAAGGTGGGAAAGGAGAGAAGGACTCCACTTTCCAATCCTAGTTGGACTAGGATTGGAGGAGGACTCCTCCTCCCCTTGGTGCACAGCCCTTGGGGCTCCTTGAGCCTCAAGGCAAGCCTCCCCTCCCTCCTCCTATATATATGGAGCAATTAGGGCTGATTTGAGACAACTTTTCAAGGGCAGCCCGACCACATACCTCCACGGTTTTACCTCTAGATCGCGTTTCTGCGGAGCTCGGGCGGAGCCCTGCCGAGATCAGATCACCACCAACCTCCGGAGCGCCATCACGCTGCCGGAGAACTCATATACCTCTCCGTCTATCTTGCTGGATCAAGAAGGCCGAGATCATCGTCGAGCTGTACATGTGCTGAACGCGGAGGTGCCGTCCGTTCGGCACTAGATCGTGGGACGAATCGCGGGACGGTTCGTGGGACGGTTCGCGGGGCGGATCGAGGGACGTGAGGACGTTCCACTACATCAACCTCGTTCACTAACGCTTCTGCTGTGCGATCTACAAGGGTACGTAGATCGGAAATCCCCTCTCATAGATGGACATCATCATGACAGGTCTTCGTGCGCGTAGGAAAATTTTTGTTTCCCATGCGACGTTCCCCAACAGAAGGTACTATGAATTTAGAGACTACCAAAAGAATGAGATTAGATTACATTACTTCCAATTTATTTAATGGTAGTAATCTTGATTTTGACAATTGTAGTCTCTCCGAAGTTATCACCTTTTTGCAAATAATGGCTAAAGACGCCCACAGTAGTACACTCAATATTGCATTCACCAAGCATATTACCAATGCTCTTATCAAAGCTAGGGAGGATAATCTCAAGCTAGAGACTTCTATTCCTAGGAAACTAGAAGATGGTTGGGATCCTATGGTTAAAATTAAATTGAATAATATCTCTTGCTTTGCTTTGTGTGATGTTGGAGCTAGTGCCTCCGTTATGCCCAAAAGAATGTACCATATGCCTGATTGGAAACCTTATGATCCATGTTCTTTTGGTGTTCGTCTTGTTGATTCTTCCATAAAGAAACCTTTATGGAGAATCGATGATGTGCTTATTATTTTCAATGATAATTATGTGCCCGTTGATTTTCTTATTATGGACATTGAATGTGATCCTTCATGTCCAATTATTATGGGACGTCCTTTTCTCCGCACCGTTGGTGCTATCATTGACATGAAAGAGGGAATTATTAAATTCAAATTTCCTCTTAAAAAGGGAATGGAACACTTCCCTAGAAAGAAGATTAAGTTACCTTATGATTCCGTTACTCGGGCAAGTTATACTTTTGGAGTTGATAACACTTGACCTTCTTGCATTATGCCTAGATCAAAGGCATAAAAGAAAGCGCTTGTTGGGAGGCAACCCAATTTGTTTTTTACTTCCTGTTTTAGTGGTCTTGATAGTTTTTCCTACTATAGCAACATAATTGTATCTTTATTTTTAAGCTTTGTGCCAAGTTATAGCCTCCGATTTCAAGAAAGTTCAAAAATTGTGACATGCTGTCTAGAAATAGATTATGTCTCCTTGACAGAAAAATTCGCCAAAACTCACCAGATCATATTTTTGATCTGAATTTGTTTTACAGCATGCTCTATATAATTGCCTTTCTGGCATCTGTTCTAAGTTTTTTGATTTGAGTTGCAGAAGTGCCCCGAATAAATTACTTACTACCTGATGTTCTGTTTTTCACAAATTCTGCCTTGTTTTGTGTTTCTATTGTTTTGCGAATCCTAAGCTTGATTTTTATTTGCAAAAATCTTTAGGAAATCATGAGATGCAGTAGCTTTTCTTGAAAATCTTTATTTCGAGCAGGTAATGAATTATTTTATTAAGGCTACTGACCACTCTAATCAGCTTATGATGAGTTTCGTATGAAGGGAGTTTTCAAGTATGCGATGGGAGATGATGAAAGAAGATACAGGAGTGTCAAGTGCTCAAGCTTGGGGATGCCCCCATGCACCCCAAGAAATATTCAAGGAGACTCAAGCGTCTAAGCTTGGGGATGCCCCCGTGCATCCCCTTCTCTATCAAAAATCATCAGTTTGTCCATCTCCATGCTATATTTTTATCACTTCATATGATATGTCCTATGCTTAGAGCGTCTTGCTATCTAATTTTTAGTTTTTTTTAGTTTTTCTTGCTGTTCATAAAAAGTTGGAACCTAGCCTACCTTGTTTGGGAGAGAGACACGCTCCATTCCACTCTAGAACACAACATAGGTTTTCATATTTATCTTTTCTGTGTTCTTCATCTTTTCGTAGCTACTGTCATTCTTAGCTCTTAGTTTTCATGCTTATCTTTTTAAGATCCATTATTTAGGTTTCTTATAGAACTATCTTGAGTTATCATGCTTATCTTGTTTAGAGAGTTGGCTCATTGCATTGAGTTGTGTGTCTTGCATGAGTAGGTAAATTGAGGTTTCTATTTAAGTATAGTAGGAACTTGCAATAGTTTTGACGTATTGATTTGAGTAATGTTTGGACTATTGGTGCCAAGAGCTTGAGTCTATTAGTGATAGGTGTCGTATTTTGGAAAATCCGTGTGTTCTTGAAAAACTAAAAATTACTTGAGAACTCTAGCTACTAAATTGATCGCTAACCTCTGAAGGGGTTGGAATATATAGAGTACCCTCATGTTACCATGAGTCGAGGATGTGCAAGGATAACCAAACCCCCAAACACACCTCCTCGGGGTACTTGTCTCTTTGTGAATTTCCTAACTAGATAGAGATTTACCGATCATAAGTGTATGAGTTCTTCGGTACCGTGCATTGCCCATTCTCACATTGAGAGTTGGTGCAAACTCCGCCGGTGCATTGAAACCCATGACATGATACGCTCTGTCATACATAAGCCTCATTATATCTTTCCTCAAAACAGCCACCATGCCTATCGACTAAGGCATTTCCATAGCCTTTCCGAGATACATTGCCATGCAACATCCAACATCTCATGACTTGATCTTCGTGTCATACATGCTTTTGCTTGATCATAGAGCCGCATGCTAGTTGGGCTTTGCCCTTATTACTACTACATGACGCGCTAGTATCATTGCATATCCTGCTACACTCCCAGAGGCATACATTTGCATACATCATGATAGTTTTCACTTGTCTTTATGTTGACTACTTCTTATAAAGTGTGATGATTTTTCTTTTTATTCATGTAAAACATAGAGTGTTGCCCTTAAGAGAGAAAAAGATCCCAAGGTGGACAAAACAAAAGACCCCAAAGAGGACAAATGAGAGATAAAAAGAAAGAGCCAAACAGGCCACAAAATAAAAAAACCAGAAAAAGAAAAAGGAAAAAATGAGAGAAGGGGGCAACACTACTATTCCTTTGAAAGATCCACTCGTACTCCATTGCTATATTGGTACTACATAGAGATTTTCATTCATGCATAACTATGTGGGGACCCTTACACTATAGAACTTGGTTTGCATATTCCAATGATGAGCCTCCTCAAATGAGCTATAGGTCTTCATGAGCAAACAAGTTGGATGCACCCCCACTAGTTCCATTGGAGAGCTTACCTTAGCTCATATGTGCATCCGTTACATGGCAATCCCTACTCCAAACATCATATCAATCATTTGGCTTTCTTTCGCCTATGGTTTTCCTCATTGATGTGAGCCTTTCACACCTTTTTGTCTTCCTTCCCCGTCATTATTCTATTTGCCATCCTAAGTGCCAACATATCTTGCTTACTCTCATCCATTGCATGAGTGTTCCAAGTCGAAAGAGAGAGGGTCATTTTGACTTGTGCGTGACTAGTGGTCTGGGGATGAGTCAAAATAAGATTCCGAAGGACACCAAGTGTGAGGTTTAGTAGATTAAGTTCTCAATTAAAAAATATTTTATGATCTCAACCCATCTCCCACTTCTTGCACGCAAACACCATTTGGAGACATTCGAGTCACGGACAGCGAGAGCTCTTGCACCTTTTTGTTCTTACTTTGCTAAACTCAATACTAGATATAGACTCTTGCTTGTTATTGTCTTGACATGAATTGCATATATCACTTGCTTTACTTTGAAGTTCTTATATCTGTGTTAGCATGTCACCACAGAAATTATTGTGTTATCATTTATCTACTCGAGGAAGAGCAGAAATTAAGCTTGGGGATGTCGATACGTCCCAAACGTATCTATAATTTCTCCTTGTTCCATGCTATTTTGCGTGACATTGTTATATATTTTGCTACACTCTTATATCATTTTACACATATTTGGACTAATCTACTAACTCAGTGCACCCAGTGCCAGTTTCTGTCTCCTGATGTCTATTTTGCAGGGGCTTTTACCCAATTTTCCGAAGCCCGAAAAAATCCAGAAAAAATATATAAAAAATCAACGAAATAGAAGCTTCTGGATCACGAACCTCTCATCCAGGCGGCCTGCTGGCGCGGCCAGGCCCTAGGCCACGCCAGGAGGTCGCTTGGGTGGGTCCCACCTCCTCTAGTGCCCTCCTTTGGCCTATATTTAGAGTCTCGAGAGGAAACCCTTGTAGACTTTCTGGAATCGCGAATTTCTCCATCGTTCCGCTGCCGCAATGCTTCTGAGATTGGGAGCGTCAAGAGACCTCTTCCCGGCACCCTGCTGGAGGGAGGATTGACCTCTCGGAGCTTCTCCACTGCCATGGACGCTTCTCGGACGTGCCGTGATTAGTCCTCCTTGGACCATGAGTCCATGACCAGTAGCTATGTGATGTCTTCTCTCCAATCTTGTGCTTCCATGGTTAGTCCTTGGGAGCTGCCCTACATGATCAAGGCATCTATGTAATTCTCTTGCTATTGCTATGCTCGGTTTGTTGGGATCCGATAGATTATGAGATTATGTTCAGATTTTTTTTGAGTTATATATTTGATTATCCTTTTATATTATGTTCCTTAGTGATTCATGCATGTTCTCTGTTGCTATTTATTGCTTTGGCCAAGTAGTAGATTGTAACTCCAAGAGGGAGCGTGATGCATGATTGTGGGTTCATGCCCCTCGATGTCTAGCTTGAGTCACTAAAGCATGAGACTAGGGGATGTGCTTGTTGCCACCATGGATAAAACAATGGTGCTTGTGACCACGGTTGCAAGGATTGTTTACCTTACGCATAGTTCATTAATGTAGTTGTCCGTTGCTTTGAGTTTACACTTTGGGTGGGGCTCGCAACTTAATACCGGAGAGACGTTCTGGATAGATATCTCAAGGTGGATGATTAGTAAGTAGATGCTGATGAATAAACGGTCTACTTGTCTTGGCGTGCTGCCCATTACTATTGAACCTCCTACTATCAAGTAGCATAATTAGCATTGCGGTGCGTTCATAATTCTGTCAATTGCCCAACTTTGGTTTGTTTACCCAAGCATAGTTGATTATCGTATTTTGGGAGAGAGACATCACTAGTGAACATCATGTGATTCCGGTCCATATCACCTTCATTGTTTACACCTCCATCATTTACCGCTTTCATTTACTTTTTCGTTGCAATCACTATTACTTTCGTGCTTGTGTTTTGATCCTTTGCAAACTACAAGGCCGGAGAAATTGACAACCTCTCTGTACTCATTCAGAGCAAAGTTATTTGTTGTGTGTGCAGGTCCACGTCTTATTCTAGCACTAGGGTGGAATACACCTACTTGTTGAGCCTAGGAGTCCTCTTGGTTCGATAAACCTTACAATCTGCGTGTAAGGAAAATCTGCAATTGACTACATCTCCACCTTCCACTTGGGGTGACCAACAAGGGGCGAGAAGTATATCCATCAACTCATCATCACCGGGGCCAGCTAGGGCGCTTGTACATGCTGGTGAAGTTCCGCACCAGCGCCTCTTGGAAGTCCTGTCAGCCGTTTACGCTGCCGGCCGACAAGCTGTTAAGCCAGGTCCGGGCCGAGCCGGGCAGCATGGCGGGAGCGTAGCATGGTGTAGTCGGTCAACCAATCCTCGGTCTTGGTTGAATCATTGTACTTAAGGGTGTCGCGCGCTACGGTGAAGCCCATTGAGAAAGTCTCCTTGAGGATGCGTAGCCCGAAGCATGGCGGGTCGGCAGTGTTGCCTTCCTCGGCGGCACGGAATTTTGCGAGGCGCTACAGGCGGAAACGAGCGTCCTGGTCGTCAAGCTCGCGTGTGCCGACTCATTCGGATGCTGTCGTGCAGAGTGGCGGCGGTGCCACCGACCGATCGCGCTCCTCGCGCCGGCCACTTCGTGCCAACTAGTGTCACCCTGGCCAACCGGTGCCCGCACGTGGTTGCCAACAATCGACGGACTGCGGTCCAGTCAGTCGTGGCTTCTCGCCTATCGACTGTCACGACGATGGTGGGCGTTGGCACGCGAAGATGCCTGGTTCGTCTCCCACCGGCCGGTTACTGGCTGGCAAGGGTCGTCGTAGGTCCTTGAACGGGAGTCAGCCGGGTCGTGGTACGACTGTGTCAGATAGGCCTGCTATGCATTGGCAGCCTCTACGAGGATGTGCATGCGATCTTGCTGCACATCGTGGGTCGACCCCTCGAGGCCCTTCAGATCGCTAAGGGCGGCCTACGCAGCTTGCATATTCTTGACAGGGGTGTCGTAGATGGGGCAGTCGCAGGCCAGATCCTGGCAGACGGCGCCTCTGTGGCGTCGTACGTGCACCAGCCGGCTGGGACCGGGGGCTGCCGGCGTGAGGCCATGGGCCGCATTGAAGTCGCGTCGAGTAGCCTCGAACTCGCCCTGGGTAGCCTCCAGCACCTCTGCCTTGAGGGATGGGGGCGCGGAGCGTTTCCACCATTGTGCAAAGCAGGGTCCGGTATCCGGACGCACCGCCTAGCGAGGTCGCGGTGAGAACCTCCACCCGGTCGCATAGATCGTCAATGATGTGGGAGAGGTCGCTATCGCCGGATGGCGGCAGCTCGTCACAGTTGAGCACCTCGGCAGGGTACTTATCGATGACGACCGCAACGTAGATGTGGTGCGAGCCGAAAGAGATGATGGAACCATCGACGGGGAAGTACGCATCCTTGAGATGGCGAAGTGTGTCGTTGACGCAATCAAGCGTGTCGTAGCGCATGACCAAGTCGTGCGCCACACGCTCTCCAGAAGAGGTGAAGGGTCCCGCCCAGTATGTTATTCTGGCCAGTGTCGCTGCCGGCCCCACGGTGGGCCCCAGCTATAGTGGTATTTCCACGGCAGATGCAATACACATGACGCCGATCTACCCAGCTTCAGGGCCCTCCGGTGAGGTAAAACCCCTAGTCCTGCATGTGTGACTATATGAGAATCATAGTACAAATGGTGCTCCTCAAGTTGTTCGTGAGGAGGGAGACGGAGCTCTAGCTGCCAGCATCACTACCTCAGTGCTGTGTGGCGTTTCTCTAGTGTATCTGGAGTGTGGATCAGATCAGCCTCTCTGCCTGTGTCCCCTCTCTCTCGGGGATGAGGCAACGCTTTATAGTGTAGCTCGATGTATGAAGTGGTAGGGGTAGGACAGGAGGCGGGACCCAGCTACCAGTCTCTCAGGTTGGCTCACTACTAGGGAAAAGCCTAGCAGTAGTGCGGTTTTCACGGCTATCAGTAGCGCGGGATACCGGTCTACTGATACGGCGCTACAACTAACGTGCATAAGTAGCATGCTTTGGCCCGCGCTACTGCTATACCTACTTAGCAGTAGCGATGTCCATAGCAGGGCAACTACTAAGTGGCTTAGCAGTAGTGTTTTCCTTTTCAGCGCTAAAGAGCGTTATTACTATATTTTCATATATCTTTTTTGCTACGTATTTGCGATGTTTTTGTACAGATTTTATACAATATTCTATGATGAGCATATTGCCAGTTTATGATATGATTATCATACACATAAAGTCTCATCATAAATCCAACACAAATCATGTCGTCAAATCATAATCATGATATAGCCATACAAGTTACATGGCATGTCTCATCATACATAATGTAGTATTTCTTGAGCCACCAGTTTGTATCCCTCTCTCGCACTAGCTTGAACCTAAACTAACTACTTTATACTTCGGCTCTGCTATCTAATTATTTGTGGATGTCGCTCGGAAACTGGTACACCTGGTCCTGAAACTCCAGTCACTCGTCGTATACTCCCAGCGTAGCACTTCTTCGCCATCGATGGTCTATGTACCTGCATCATCACATGAGTCGATAATATGCAACATATATAGTTGAGAAACAGAAAAATACAGAATTGGCAAAATAGAAGCAACATCTCATAAGCATAAATAACAAAGTTCATAGTACCCAAAATGCCCTAACTAGAGTGATATTCGCTAGTTGAGGAGGACGGTTTGATTACATCACAAATAAAGTTTCGTCGTGCATAACTCAAAGTTTCTTCATAGAGAAAGTATGGAATAAACAAACACTTTGTCATATATCGTCAATCACTCCAACATGTCGTGCCATCCATCCAAGTCAGGGAGATAGTCCCCAAGCGTAGTGAAAGGCTTCAGGTCGAGACACTGAGCCGATACACGTGTTCGGACGTCTTCCCGCGACATTTGCCCTTCTTCGTAGAACATCCCAATTTTTTCGACGACCTCCTTCATGATGATTTGGGCAAGTTCACGCTGCATGTGATAGAACTCAGCTCGAAGTTAGTGATCCAGGATATCTCCTACGTTCTTTGCTCATTGTAAAATATGGGCATCGCCGGATGTTGGTGACATGCGAAGCTTCTGCTGATCCCGTCTCTACTCTAGCATGTGGTGGAGGACATAGAATCCATCACTTAGAGTACCACTCGGTTGCTGGATGCAAGAGAAGTTGGTCTCATGGCCGAAGGTGGGCGCACGGTTCCTTGTCTTCCTGGTCATGACCTCTCCACCCCGTAGGCCGTAGAAAAAGATAGCACTGTCGAGAACAGACTTGATTTATGCCAATGTGACTAACTCCTTTGCCAAGACTCAATGTGACTAAGGAGTTATCTTAATGAGCTCAATGTGACTAAGGAGTTAGTAACGGGATCATGTGTTACGGAACGAGTAAATTGAGTTGCTGGTAACGAGATTGAACAAGTTATGGGGTACCGACGATCGAATCTCGGGCAAGTAACTGATAATCCACAAGTATAGGGGATCAATTGTAGCCTTTCTCGATAAGTAAGAGTGTCGAACCCACGAGGAGCTAAAGGTAGGACAAATATTCCCTCAAGTTCTATTGACCACCCATACAACTCTACGCACACTTTACGTTCGCTTTACGTAGAACAAGTATGAAACTGGAAGTACTTTCTAGGTGTGATAGGATAGGTTTGCAAGAAAATAAAGAACACGCAAATAAATACTAGGGGCTGGTTAGAAACAATTACGTTAGTTTAACGAGTGTGGAAAAGTGGAGGTAGGATTTGCGCAATTGTCCCTAAGCAATTGACTACGTTACTAGACCGATAGCAAATTTTATGTGGGAGAGGCCACTGCTAGCATCTCATGCCTTACTTGGAATTCTATGCAATTATGATTGGAACTATTAGCAAGCATCCAGAACTACTAACGTTCATTTAGGTAAAACCCAACCATAGCAATAAGATATACTGCTCTCCCTTCAATCCCGTATGCATCAATTTCTATGCCAGGCTGAAGCTTCTGTCACCCTTGCCCTCCAATACATAGTCCTATCAACATACTACTAACCCTATGGTGTGATCCACGCGCGCGGTCATATGATGGGCACCAAAGGACAGCAACATAACCACTAGCAAATTAAACCAATCATAGCAATTCATCAATCACCGATAGGACAACGAAAATCTACTCAGACATCGTAGGAAGCAACACATCATTGGATAATAATATGAATCATAAAGCACCATGTTCAAGTAGAGGGTACAGCGGGTTGCAGGAGGTTGGACCACTGAATATAGATGGGGGAAGGTGATGGAGGTGTTGGTGAAGATGACAGAGGTGTTGGTGCAGATCGCCGTGACGCGATGATGTCCCGGTTGGCGTTCCGGTGTCGCCGGGAGAGAGCCCCCCTTCTTCTTATTCTTCCTTGACCTCCTCCCTAGATGGGAGAAGGGTTTCCCCTCTAGTCCATGGTCTCCATGGCGACGGAGGGGCGAGAGCCATGGACATAGTGTTCTCAATACATGAGCATGAGCCATGGACATAGCACTATAGGTGGAATAGAATATGGTGGTTGTGGAGAAGACAAAAAGGAGGAGATAGTCTCACATCAACTAGGCATATCAACGGGCTATGGAGATGCCCATCAATAGATATCGATGTGAGTGAGTAGGGATTGCCATGCAAGAGATGCACAAGAGCTATAAGTGTATGAAATTTCAAAAAGAAACTAGTGGGTGTGCATCCAACTTGCTTGCTCACGAAGACTTAGGGCAATTTGAGGAAGCCCATCATAGGAATATACAAGCCAACTTCTATAATGAAAATTTCCCACTAGTATATGAAAGTGACACCATAGGAGACTCTCTATCATGAAGATCATGGTGCTACTTTGAAGCGCAAGTGTGGTAAAGGATAGTAGCATTGTCCCTTCTCTCTTTTCTCTCATTTTTCTCCTTTTTTTGGTGGGCTTCTTTGGCCTCTTTTTTTTATTTGGGCTTCATTGGCCTCTTTTATTACTTCCTCACATGGGACAATGCTCTAATAATGATGATCATCACACTTTTATTTACTTACAACTCGATATTTAGAACAAAATATGACTCTATATGAATGCCTCCGGCGGTGTACCGGGATGTGCAATGATCTAGCATAGCAATGACATCAAAAACGAACAAGCCATGAAAACATCATGCTATCTATCTTATGATCATGCAAAGCAATATGACAATGATGGTGCGTGTCATAATAAACGGAACGATGGAAGTTGCATGGCAATATATCTTGGAATGGCTATGGAAATGCCATAATAGGTAGGTATGGTGGTTGTTTAGAGGAAGGGTATATGGTGGGTGTAATGCACCGACGAAAGTTGCGCGGTACTAGAGAGGCTAGCAATGGTGGAAGGGTGAGAGTGCGTATAATCCATGGACTCAACATTAGTCATAAAGAACTCACATACTTATTGCAAAAGTCTATTAGTCATCGAAACAAGGTACTACACGCATGCTCCTAGGGGAAGGGTTTGTAGGAGTTAACCATCGCGCGATCCCGACCTCCATACAAAGGATGACAAACAATAAATAAATCATGCTCTGACCTCGACACATAACGGTTCACCATACGTGCATGCTACGGGAATCACAAACCTTAACACAAGTATTTCTTCAAATACACAATTACTCACTAGCATGACTCTAATATCACAACTTCATGTTGCAAAACTATTGCAAGGAATCAAACATATCATATTTAGTGATCAACAATTTTTATGTAGGATTTTATGACTAACCCTGTGAATGACCAACTCTTGTTAACTCTCTAAATAGGTATAAGTGAAGCATGAGAGTTTAATTCTTTCTACAAAATGTATGCCCCGCTCTAACAAATATAAGTGAAGCAAAAGAGCATTCTACAAATGGCGGTTTTCTATGTGTAGGGAAACAGGCAATCCAAACTTCAAATGATAGAAGCACATGAAGCATTCTATAAATCCATACTCAAAAGATATAAGTGAAGTGAAAAGAGCATTATATAAATCAAGCAAGGACTATCTCATACCAGCATGGTGCATAAAATAAAAAGTAAAAATAAATACAAAAGACGCTCCAAGCATTTGCACATATCATGTGACGAATAAAAATATAGCTCCGAGTAAAATTACCGATAGATTGTAGACGAAAGAGGGGATGCCTTCTGGGGCATCCCCAAGCTTAGACGCTTGAGTCTTCCTTGAATATTACCTTGGGGTGCCTCGGGCATCCCCAAGCTTAGGCTCTTGCCTCTCCTTATTCCTTCATCCATCGTGGTCTCACCCAAAACTTGAAAACTTCAATCACACAAAACTCAAGAAAACCTTCGTGAGATCCGTTAGTATAATAAAGTAAATCACCACTTTAAGTACTGTTGTGAACTCATTCCAAATTCATATTAGAATTATATATACTGTGGTCCAACTTCACCATGGTTCATACCCCCCGATACTACCCATAGATTCATCGAAATAAGAGAACAATGCATAGAAAACAGAATCTATCAAAAAACAGAACAGTCTGTAGTAATCTGAACTTATACCATACTTCTGATACTACAAAAATTCTGAAACAATTGTGATAATTAAGGCAATTTGTATATCAATCAGCAGAAAAAAGAATCAACTAAATATCACTCTCTGTATAGAAATGAGAAATGATTTCGTGAGTGCAAAGTTTCTGTCTTTTTGAGCATGATCAAACAACTATCACCCAAACTAATCATAAAGGCTTTATTTGGCACATTAATTTTATAATACAATGGAATTGTACAAGGGGATAATTATTTTTGTAAGAAACTTCAATGAAAAATTCTACATTGTTTCCATGAGCATGAACACAAGTGTTCAAGGTCGACCCTCACTTCCGCAATGCATCACCTTTCAATCGCTTCTCTTTTTGAAAAAGTTTTAAGTTCCCCTCTATATTTTTTTCTGTTTTTAAACTATATAAAAGAACTAAACAGAAATAAATGACTCTTTAAAACTTCCGGGTTGTCTCCCAGGCAGTGCTTTCTTGAAATCCGTTAAGCTAGGCATAAAGTGCTCAAGTAATGGATCCACCCGGATCCCAAGGTATATCAAAGCCAATTTTAATTAACAATGATTTGTAATTTAGTAGTGAGCACAAGGTAACATATATCATGCAATGACTAAGTCTAACTCTCTTCCTATGCATTGGCATGTCATAAAAGAACAATTCATGCACATCAAGTAAAGGCCAATACATAGCATGAGCAGTTTCTTGCAATTTTATCGTATTGGAAACATAGAGAGGTGGAGATGTAGTTCCTATCTCATAAGAATTGCAAGTAGGAGAAGCAAGCACATGCATATTATATTCATCAAAATCATCATGTGTAATAGTAGAAGGCAACCCATCTATGTAATCCCTAATAAGAGAAAACTTCTCCGATATAGTGTAGTTGGGACAGTTCAAAAAGATAATAGGACTATCATAAGTGGGTGCGATAGCAACAATTTCATGTTTAACATAAGGAACTATAGCAAGTTCATCTTCATAATCATCATTAATATTGGCATCATGGCCACAAGCATAGCAAGCATCAAGGTCGTCAAAAAGGGATATTTCAAACGAATCCAAGGGATCATAGCAATCAACATAGCATTCATCCTTCGGTAAAAATGAAGGGAAATTAAACAATGTATGAGTTGAAGAGTTACTCTCATTAGAAGGTGGGCACAGGTAGCTAGTCCGCTCTCCTCGTCATCTTTTTCATCTAATGAGCTCACAGTTTCAGCATTTTCTTCTTCCATAGTTTCCTGCAAAATATTAGTCTCTTCTTGGGCAGCGTATAATTTCTCCATAAATCGATCAATATGGGCATTATATTCATAATTAGTATAACAATAAGGAAGCATAACCAAATTTTCAGATCGGTAAGCATCATCATCATTATCATCACACCTTTTAAACAGAGCTTCAATTTCATAAGCACCCATAAAAGCAACAAACTCTTCTATTTGTTCCACATCATAGTAATCATATATACCATTAGCATAAGAAGCCAAGGTTTCATGAGAATTAAATTTACAAGAAAAGGGAAGGTGTTTAGCCTTAATCCTAGAGGAACAAGTAATATCATATCTCGAGCATAGCTCCCAATCATACCATTTCAACATGTGAATTTAATCCCATAATAGTTTCCCTTTTTGAGTCAAGCGATAATCCCTAAAGTATTCACGTTGATCCAACGTGTATCCCATTATATAATTAATGTGTTTTTCTCAGGATTATTAAATAAGTGCATAATATTTTCCACATAACGAGCATCGAGGGTTTTTGGAGGTTCCCCATCTCCATGAGTAGCAAGTACACCTAATTTTTTTGGTATTTCGTGTTCCATATCCATAACTAAAGATAGAGAACATCTTAGAACAGCAAATAAATCTACTCAGTGATAAAGAAAACAAGCACACACGAGAATATTCACCCCACGCTATTGCTCCCCGGCAATGGCGCCAGAAAAAAGGTCTTCATAACCCACAAGTATAGGGGATCAATTGTAGCCTTTCTCGATAAGTAAGAGTGTCGAACCCACGAGGAGCTAAAGGTAGGACAAATATTCTCTCAAGTTCTATCGACCACCGATACAAATCTACGCACACTTTACGTTCGCTTTACCTAGAACAAGTATGAAACTAGAAGTACTTTGTAGGTGTGATAGGATAGGTTTGCAAGAAAATAAAGAACATGCCAATAAATACTAGGGGCTGGTTAGAAACAATTACGTTAGTTTAGCGAGTGTGGAAAAGTGGTGGCAGGAGTTGCGGAATTGTCCCTCAGAAATTGACTATGTTACTAGACCGATAGCAAGTTTTATGTGGGAGAGGCCACTGCTAGCATGTCATCCCTTACTTGGAATTCTATGCAATTATGATTGGAACTATTAGCAAGCATCCGGAACTACTAACGTTCATTTAGGTAAAACACAACCATAGCAATAAGATATACTGCTCTCCCTTCAATCCTCTATGCATCAATTTCTATGCTAAGCTGAAGCTTCTGTCACCCTTGCCCTCCAATACATAGTCCTATCAACATACTCCTAACCCTATGGTGTGATCCACGCGCGCGGTCATATGATGGGCACCAAAGGACAGCAACATAACCACTAGCAAATTAAACCAATCATAGCAATTCATCAATCACCGATAGGACAACGAAAATCTACTCAGACATCATAGGAAGCAACACATCATTGGATAATAATATGAATCATAAAGAACCATGTTCAAGTAGAGGGTACAGCGGGTTGCAGGAGGTTGGACCGCTGAATATAGATGGGGGAAGGTGATGGAGGTGTTGGTGAAGATGACAGAGGTGTTGGTGCAGATCGCCGTGACGCGATGATGTCCCGGCTGGCGTTCCGGTGTCGCCGGGAGAGAGCCCCCCTTCTTCTTATTCTTCCTTGACCTCCTCCCTAGATGGGAGAAGGGTTTCCCCTCTAGTCCATGGTCTCCATGGCGACGGAGGGGCGAGAGCCCCTCCGAGATTGGATCTCTCTCTCCGAGATGGAGGTGTTGCGCTCCCCGATTCTGGCCTTTCACCGTTTCTTAAATTCCCAGAAATTCATAACTCCGATTGAGGTGTCCTTTTAACACGATTTTCTTCCGGATATTATCTTTCTTGTGATGAAAGAAGGGGCCCAACCGCCTTAGGGATTGGTCATGAGCCTGCCAACCGCGCCTGGGGGGTAGGGCGTGCCTCATGGGCTCGTGACCCCCTTGGGCATCGTTTCGCGGTGATTCTTCTTCCCAAAAGTCATAAATATTCCAAAAAAATCCCCATAGGTTTTTTATTGCATTTGGACTTCGTTTGGTATGGATATTCTGCGAAACAATAAACATGCAACAAACAGGAACTGGCACTGGGCACTGGATCAATATGTTAGTCCCAAAAATAGTATAAAAAGTTGCCAAAAGTATATGAAAGTTGTAGAATATTGGCATGAAACAATCAAAAATTATAGATACGACGGAGACGTATCAGTAACATACTGATTAGCAAAGGGAATTGTATATGGGATTAACTGAATCCCCGACATCGTGGTTCATCCGATGAGATCATCGTGGAACATGTGGGAGCCAATATGGGTATCTAGATCCTGCTATTGGTTATTGGCTGGAGGGGTGTCTCGGTCGTGTCTGCGTGATTCCGGAATCCGTAGGGTCTACACAATTATGGTTCGGTGACGCTAGAGTTGTAGTGGGAATTGTATCTGGTTACCGAAAGAAGTTCAGAGTCCCCGATCAGATGTCGGACGTCATGAGGAGTTCCGGAATAGTCCGGAGGTGAAGATTTATATATGATAAGTCCAGTTTTAGTCACCGGAGAGGTTTCTGGGTTTATCGGTATTGTACCAAGAACACCGGAAGGGAACCAGGGGTCCACTAGAAGAGGCCACCTGCAGGATGAAAGTGGGTGGGAACCAGCCTCGTGGTGGGCTGGTGCGCCCTTCCCAAGGGCCCAAGGCGCCTAGGGCTGGAAACCCTAGGGCCTGGGAGGCTCCTCCCACCAACTTGGGAGGCAAGCCTCCCCCTTGGCCGTCGCCGCCCCTCCTATGGAATCCATATTTTTCAAGTGAAACATGTCGAAGATGTAATCGAATCGAAGGAATAACTTTTCCACGGGGAATGTGTCGACGTATAACCTATGTTGCGTCATGTTAACCACGTAGAGCGGGTATCCTGGATTTTTCGAGGCCATCAGGCTTTTCTCTCTCCGTAGCACATCATCATGAATTCTCCTTTATCACAGTATATAGCCTCTACCGATGGCTTAGGTAGGATCGGAACACCGGGGATATGAATTTTTGTCGCATCGGGGATAGGTATACGGTCTTGAACCCGAGGCTGCTGAGGCGGCAGGATCATAGAACCACCTTTGTTGCCTTTCCTTTGTCTCTTCCGATGCTTCTTTGCTACTACAAGTGAGCCTATAATACGTTCATCCTCCGGCAATTCAGGCACCAACTCATCACGCTCAAACCTGACTACTCATACTGCTGAGCCATCAATCCTCCTTCATCAGAGGCACCGGTATTGAGATACTGTAGAGGGTCATCGTCATCCTCGTCGATGGCATCATGCATTTCTTCTTTGATGGGGGCGACGTCATCAACCACTAATGGAGCCTCTTCCTCACCCGGCACGACAGGCGGTGCTAATTGGGTAGGTGGGGTGTTGGTGTTCATACCTTGCTGAGGGTGCTTGGTCGTGGGTGTGCTCCCGGCCGCCTCCACACGAAGCAGACTCTTCGGCCACAATAGGACCCAACGCTTGCAATCGCCAAGCCACCGCGGGGTCTCATCGTCATCTCCCGCTAGTGCTACCGGAGGAGCCAAATTCTCGTGGCCTGGTTCGACACTGGCCACGGAAACCTTGAAGACGTCAGGGGGGATCGGCCGGCTGTGGAACAATTGTTCCTTCGACTTCATTATCGTCGCCTTCCCCATGTCCACCTTATGGCCATTGATGGTGTACAGTATGGTGCATGGGGTTACGTCGGCCTGCAAAGACCTGTCCGCGACGCGAGACATTCAAAAGGCAATGGAAACGGGAGATTATACATATATTGAGGAGGGCCAGTGTGACACGTCCGTGAGGGCGTCGAGCTCTGCCAAAGATGAAGCACCTCCGAGCATGTCTGAGACGGAGGATGGGCTGCTATGAGCAGGTGCGGGAGCCGGTGCCGGAGTAGGTGTGGGAGCAGGTGCAACGCTAGTTGAGCTGCTCCACAAGAAGTTGGAAAGGGGAAAGTCCGATGAATCCTTATTTGGATTTTCCTTGGTCCACTAACGATAGACAGAACCAAGACACAATACAAAACTATAATCTCCTCTTTTGCGGCAGCTACCGCTACTTTGACTATCTCGGCTGATTTCTTATCAACCGCAATTGCAACCTTATTGTCGATGTTTTCTTCATTTAACCTCTGTCTTTCCTTTCTCTCCTCCATGTTTTCACAGTAGTACTTCTTTCACGTGGCGCCATCTCCGATGCCGTGCATGCGCCCATATGAGGGTCGAGTGTCCATTGGGAGTCCTTTCAATATGTTCAAGGCCCGGTTGAATGGGTTGTCCCACTTGGGCCTCTCCAATGCCTCACACGGCGAGTCACTTTCGGCTGCAATCTTGTGCTTCTCTTTCTGCAAAAGGAACGTGGACCGTTTACAAATGTGACTATAAGTACAGTCGAATTTATCCTAAGCTAAAATTAGCGGGTAAATTAATAATTACCAGCAGTCTCATGAACTCCTTCCTGACCGTGTATGTATCAAAAACCATGTTGACTCGGTCCCAACTTTACCGAGACCTGATGACGTCATGCTCCTGCGGGACAGTGAACTCCACCAAGGGGTCTAGGACACCCAAAATTTCTTGTTCCACGTCCTCCTTAGCCCATATGGACCTCTTCCCCACGTAACCATGCTTTCCAAGGTGGTAGCACCCCATGTTCCTCTATTGAAGCCCCTTCATGTACTCCGAATTTTCTTTGGCAGCTTCGGCAATGCAAGCCGCCTTGAATATTTCAAACTGCTCTTCCGTAATTGTCGTATTATCCTTTACAATCTTAGAGTAGGGTTATTTTTGTCGATGATCCTTGTTTGCACCCTTACTTTCCAGGTGGACAACACGCCGTTAACTTTCCCATGGCGCGTTTGTTTATCTTCTTCATTGTCGGGTATTTATCTGGATCAGTATAATTTTTTACATCCTGACCCGGGAACAAGAATACCTGGTGCAGCTTCCTTAGAAGGGAGTGCTCCATATCTAGTATCTTCTTTAGTTTCTCATCGTTGATGGTGTCGGTTGCTGATGTCTACTACGCAACCTTCTCCTTGTAGACGTTGTTGGGCCTCCAAGTGCAGAGGTTTGTAGGACAGTAGCAATTTTCCCTCAAGTGGGTGACCTAATGTTTATCAATCCGCGGGAGGCGTAGGATGAAGATGGTCTCTCTCAAGCAACCCTGCAACCAAATAACAAGGAGTCTCTTCTGTCCCCAACACACCCAATACAATGGTAAGTTGTATAGGTGCACTTGTTCGGCGAAGAGATGGTGATACAAGTGCAATATGGATAATAGATATAAGTTTTTGTAATCTGAAAATATAAAAACAGCAAGGTAATTAATAATAAAAGTGAGCACGAACGGTATTGCAATGCGTGGAAACAAGGCCTAGGGTTCATACTTTCACTAATGAAGTTCTCTCAACAATGATAACATAATTGGATCATATAACTAGCCCTCAACATGCAACAAACAGTCACTCCAAAGTCACTAATAGCGAAGAACAAACGAAGAGATTATTGCCGGGTACGAAACCACCACAAAGTTATTCTTTCTGATCGATCTATTCAAGAGTCTGTAGTAAAATAACATGAAGCTATTCTTTCCAGTCAATCTATCCTAGAGTTCGTACTAGAATAACACCTTAAGACACATATCAACCAAGACCCTAATGTCACCTAGATACTCCATTTTCACCTGAAGTATCCGTGGGCATGATTATACGATATGCATCACACAATCTCAGAATCATCTATTGAACCAACACATAGAACTTCAAAGAGTGCCCCGAAGTTTCTACCGAAGAGTCAAAACTAGTGCCAATCCATATGCATAGGTTCCCGAGGTCACGAAACCCGCAAGTTGATCACCAAAACATACATCAAGTACTCACATGAATATCCCATTGTCACCACAGATAGACACGTGCAAGACATACATCAAGTGTTCTTAAAGACTCAATCCGATAAGATAACTTCAAAGGGAAAGCTCAAATCATTACAAGAAGGGTGAGGGGGAAGAACATCATAGGATCCAACTATAGTAGAAAAGCCCGCGGTACATCGAGATCATGACATCTCAAGAACACGAGAGAGAGAGAGATCAAACACATAGCTACTGGTACATACCCTCAGCCCCGGGGGAGAACTACTCCCTCCTCATCATGGAGATCGCCGGGATGATGAAGAAGGCCACCGGAGATGGATTCCCCCTCCGGTAGGGTGCCGGAGCAGGCTCCCGATTGGTTTTTGGTGGCTACATAGGCCTGCAGCGGCGGAACTCCCGATCTAGGTTTATTTCTGGAAGTTTCTGTATTTATAGGAGCGGATGGCGTCGAGAATAAGTCAGGGGGAGCCACGAGGTAGTCAGGAGCCCCCCAGGCACACCCAGGGGGGTGGGCACGCCTCCCTGGCTCGTGGCTTCCTCGGTACTCCCCTCTCGTATCTTTTTATTCTGGTATTTTTTATATTTTCCATAAAAAATCAAGGAGAAAGTTTTATTCCGTTTGGACTCCGTTTGATATTCCTATCTGAAAAAGGTCAAAAACAAGGAAAAAACTGGAACTGGCACTGGGCTCTAGGTCAATAGGTTAGTCCCAAATATAATATAAAATAGCATATTCATGCATATAAAACATCCAAAGTTGATAATATAATAGCATGGAACTATCAAAAATTATAGATACGTTGGAGACGTATCAGTTGCCCGTAGAATGCAGCCTATTTGATTGGTGTAGCACGTGCGCACTTCCGCGGGCAATTTTGGCTCAAAATTGCGGGAGTCCACCTCCATGACCACGAGTCTAGTAGTGATTAGCTTGTTTGGGCGTCGTATCCACTCCGGTTTCGGTTATATACCGGCTTCGCCAGTATCGATGCCGATTTGGGTCTCAGGCCAATCTCGATGCCGATCTGGGTCTCAGGCCAGTCTCGGTGCCGGTCTCGATGTCGTTCTCAGTCTCGGATGTGACAGGTGGGCCCTCCAACAACCATTGCTGGCCGAGAAGGTTCCAATAAGAGTGTGTCGCCCCGTAGGCGTTGTAATCACCCGAACCCTATCCTTCAAGGTTGCTCGCCATGTTTCCTATGATTAAATCTAGTCAAATAATTCTAGACCTAATAAAATGAATAATGACATAAAAAGGCCAATTTTTTCAAGGTGATTCATTCCCGGTGCGGCAAATCCTGGGCACTCGATATGTCTTAGTTTGTAGCACATGTCATGCCGAAATTCACGGAAAATTTCGGCATAACCTTTGCTAAAAGTGGACAAATCGAGCACCTGAAATTTGCTGGAACGGAAATGAATCAACATTTCGGAAAAACGTTGGCCGCTCGGCTTCATTCCCTCGAAACAACAAAAGGCCACTTGGGCACAATCGAACCACTTCAATGTTGTATATAAGAGGACCACTTTAGAACATGTACATGAGCAACTACAATAGTAGATAAACATCAGCAACCAAATATATGAGATATAACTCATCATCATCTTACTCATTTAATAACATACACACATGTCCAAATAGGCCTAATTCAGTATTGGTTATCTTTCAGTTAGTCGAGGCTTTCCTTAAATAACTCTCATATCTCATGGTGTATATATGTTGGTGGACACTTTCTCACACTAATAGTTCGATCATCGGTGATGGGCGCTTCTCCTCTCCTCTCCTTGCACATTATACCAAGGTATATATCAGAAGAAAAGAAGGAGGAAGTGCCCCCCCCCACGACAACAGTCCAGATTTCTCGATCAATAATGTCGGGGAAATCCACACCTATGGGAAGCTCTAAGGGTCCATTGATCGTTCGATGGAGGGAGAGAGGTGGCCCTGAGAGCGGAGCTAGCGATCAGCACCAAAAAGGTCGTTTACCCAGGTTCAGGCTGCTTGGCGCGTAAAACCCTACTCCTGCTTTGTTTGTATTGGGGGTTTACTGTAGGGTTATTTGCTATAGTAATTTAGCTGGTTATTAGGGAATCTCAAAACCCAAAAGTTACAACCCCCATAAAATGATCATTGGGTCTCCTTTTATAAGCAAAGGGGTCACCAACAGTGCGCTCACGGGATGCATAGTGAACAGGGTGCACCGCTCATCTTTCTACTGTGGTTTTAGGGGCAGTAAATCTCTTGTGTGGCCCCTGACCTACATCAAGGTGGCTTTGACACGTGCCCAGGTGTGTTGACACCTGGGCTTTGCGCTGGCGCATGAGGTATGCGCTGGAGCGGTGGCGGTCGGCGGCACTATGGCAGGAGGGACACCTGGCGGGCGAAGAAAGCTTGCCGGCCTGGCGCCCTTGCCCACGGCCTCGCCCACCTTCCCGGAAAGGATGGCTTGCCAGGGTCCTGGACATCTTCCCGGCAAGGAGGGCTTGCCAGGGCCTTGCAAGTCTTCCCGGCAAGGAGGGCTCGCTGGGGCCTTGTGAGTCTTCCCGGTGAGGAGGGCTCGCTGGGGCCTTGTGAGTCTTCCCGGTGAGGAGGTCTCGTCGGGACCTTGTAGCCTGGGTTGGCACTTCACCCCTTTGGTGGCGTGTGGTCTTGGACAGCTTGGGGTTCCTTTTCCCGTCGGCTAGCTTGGTGTGTTGCCGCCAAGTGTGCTGCTGGTGCCCGTGCACAAGTCTGGGGCATGGGAGACCCCAATCTATAGTGCACCGACAAAGAACACACATGGAAGTCATACAAGGAGCAACGACAAACCGAAAGATAACCGATATTATCACTAATACATCTCGAATATTATCATATAATATCACTAATACAAATCCAGTTGACGTCTCACGGTGTAGGCGGTGGCAACCCAAAGATAAGGAACCATCACCGGATCATAGCTCGGGTCAACGACTGCCACCAAAGAAGCTCCGGGTCAACGACGAGACCAGAATTCCTCACCAAGGTGCGCGTCCCGGAAGGTAGCACTCTCCTAGTGCCAGCCCGGCGAAGCCCAATCTCAAACATGGCGCCTATGAAGTAGGCTCTTGCCAACCACTCGACGACGAGGATGCGAGTCGGGCATCATCGATGTCGAGACAAATTCCTATGAGAATTTTTCTTATTGTTTAATGTTTTACTTTCTAATTATCATTTGGACAGCAATCATCTCATTTGAATTAGCAAGCGCCCGCTACCTATTTTTCTCAACATGCAAGTATGACACCAAATATAGAATATTAAAACACAATATATATATATATATATTGCAAATATTTCCGCAACAACGTTCGGGGCATCAGCTAGTCCCTAGCAAGAATCCTAGCAAGAACCCTAGGCGTGGGGATGTCTCACCAGAGGCTTGGGTCGATGTCGGGGTCGGGACAGGGTCAAGGTCGGGCTCGGGGCCGGGGTCAAGGTCGTCGGGGTCGAGGTCGGGGTCAGGGGCGGGGGTGAGGTCGTCGGGGAGGACCTGCAGCGGCGACGGTGCAGAGTGGATAGGAGAGAGTGAGGAGGGGGGAAGGTAGGGAGTGGGGGTGGGGCGACGGCGCGGAGTGGAGAGGGAGAGAGTGAGGAGGCGGAGAGGAAGGGAGTGAGAGGCGGGGCGGAAGCACAGAGTGGAGAAGGAGGGAGTGAGGTGCGGTGGCGGCGGCGCAGAGTGTGGAGAGGGACAGAGTGAGAGAGAGGGCGTGCGGGGGCGACTAAGACAATAAGTGCACGCCCCACTTAGCAGTAGCGTGGGTCGGCCAAACGCGCTACTACTATTTTTTAGTAGTAGCGCCGGTATCACGGGCACTCTACTACTATTCGTTTAGCAGGAGCCTCGTTTTCTGGGGCGCGCTACTACTAAATCTAGCTTGTGGGAAACAGTGCGACAATATTAGTAGTAGCGTGTTTCTTAAGACAACGCTACAGCTAAGTATTTAGTAGTAGCGACTCTAGTAGACACGTGCTACTGATATGTAGCAGTAGGGCCCTCTTTTATCCAGCGCTACTGCTAATGTTCTATGTATAAGGTTTTCCTTAGTAGTGGTTGCGGGGCCTACCGGCTATCGGGTCTTGTCTGGCGCAAGGCCCGTCGGTCGTGTGCATCAGCGGCCAACACGCCGGCTCATCACGGAGCAGGTAGGAGGAGCATGGCTACAGTGTCATCTCGCCTGGTGAGCCTCGACCGTGACTCGGGTCCTGTAGCCTCGCTGACCCCTACATCATTGCGCCCTTGGCCACGACAAGCATGTCAGCGCATACTGCTGCCATGAGCACCTCTACATCATTTGACTTGTCTTGACACTGTACGGGAGTATGGCCGGATGGGACGGGAGCCGGCCGTCCAGCTGGCGGGTGATACGTCTCCCACGTATCTATAATTTTTTATGGTTTCATGCTATTATCTTGTCAAACTTTGGATGTTTTGCATGCCTTTTATATATTTTTTGGGACTAACTTATTAACTCAGTGCCAAGTGCCAGTTCTTGTTTTTTCCTTGTTTTTGACCCCTTTCAGAGGAGGAATTTGAACGGAGTCCAAACGGAATGAAACTGCCAAAAAGATTTTTTCCCAAACAGAAAAAGATCGGGAAGTCGGAGAATCAGGGCAGGGGGCATGCAGGGACCCCACAAGCCCCCTAGCCGCGGCCAGGGGGGCCCGCGCCTCCCTGGCTTGTGGGCTCCCTAGGCCACCTCTGCCCTAGGCTTTACGCCTATATATTCCCTAAAATCCCAGAAAAAATCAGGAGATCTTCGGAAGTACTTTTCCGCCACCGCAAGCTTTTGTCTCCGCAAGATCCCATCTGGGGCACGTTCTAGTGCCTTGCCGGAGGGGGGATTTGGATACGGAGGGCTTCTTCATCAACACCATGACCTCTCTGATGATGCGTGAGTAGTTCACCATAGACCTATGGGTCCATAGCTAGTAGCTAGATGGCTTCTTCTCTCTCTTGGATCTTCAATACAAAGTTATCCATGATCTTCATGGAGATCTATCCGATGTAATCTCCTTTTGCGGTGTGTTTGTCGAGATCCTATGAATTGTGGATTTGTGATCAGATTATCTATGAATCTTATTTGAGTTTCTTCTGATCTCTTATATGCATGATTTCATATCCTTGTAATTCTCTTCGAGTTGTGGGTTTTGTTTGGCCAACTTGATCTATGATTCTTGCAATGGGAGAAGTGCTTGGTTTTGGGTTCATACCGTATGTGACCTCACCCGGTGACAGAAGGGGTAGCGAGGCACGCATCATGTTGTTGCCATCAAGGGTAAAAAGATGGGGTTTTCATCATTGCTTTGAGTTTATCCCTCTACATCATGTCATCTTTCTTAAGGCGTTACTCTATTCGTCATGAACTCAATACACTAGATGCAAGCTGGATAGCAGTCGATGTGTGGAGTAATAGTAGTAGATGCAGAAAGTATCGGTCTACTTGTCTCGGACGTGATGCCTATATGTATGATCATTGCCTTAGATATCGTCATGACTTTGCGCGGTTCTATCAATTGCTCGACAGTAATTTGTTCACCCACCGTAATACTTGCTATTTTGAGAGAAGCCTATAGTGAACACTATGGCCCCCGGGTCTACTAGACACCATATTTTCCGCCTTACACTTTTACTTCATTGCACTTTCCGCCTTCAGATCTCACTTTGCAATCAATCTTGAAGGGATTGACAACCCCTTTAAAGCGTTGGGTGCAAGCTCTTTTGTGTTTGTGCAGGTACTCTGGACTTGACGAGATTCTCCTACTGGATTGATACCTTGCTTCTCAAACTGAGGGAAATACTTACTGCTCATGTGTTGCATCACCCTTTCCTCTTCAAGGGAAAAACCAACGCAACCCAATCTCCGTCAACGTGCCAATTTCTGGCGCTGTTGTCTGTTGCCGTATCAGCGGGGACTAGCCGGCTAGGATGATTCCCGCTAGTCGTACTGGCATTGTTGACCAGGCGGGCCGGTTGTCGCCAGCTGACTCGGGGGGGGGGGGGGGGTTAGACGGCCCCAAATGTCTTCGAGACGGCTTATCTCCGCTTTTGGTATACCTAGGGTAATATCCCCATCACTGGCGAGTAGCGTTTTGATTTCCCCCGGGGTCGTTGTTGCCTCCTAGGTCCATTTGAAGTTTTTAGTCTTCTTCAACAACCTGTAGAGAAGGAGGGCCTTCTCACCGAGGCGATAAATGAACTGGCTTAAAGCCGCCATGCAGCCTGTCAATTTTTGGACATGAGGTAGCTATGTTGGTATAGCGAGTTCGGACAGAGCTCGGATTTTGGCCGGTTGGCTTCGATGCCGTGCTGTGACATAATAACTCCGAGGAGTTTGCCGGCTCGAATCTCGAAGATGCATTTGTCCAGGTTAAGTCGTATGTCGTATGCCTGAAGGCCGGCAAATGTTTCTCTTAGATCGTCTACGAGTTGGCTGATGTTGTAGGTATTGACGACTACATCGTCCATGTATGACTCCATGGTTTTGCCGATTTGTTTTTCCAGACATGTCTGGATCATCCACTAGTAAGTGGCGCCTACATTTTTTAACCCGAAGGGCATTGTGTTAAAGCAGAACAGCTCGTATGGGGTTATGAAGGCAGTTGCTGCCTGATCGGATTCCTTCATTTTGATCTGATGATATCCAGAGTAGACGTCGAGGAAGCACAGGGAGTCGTGCCTGGCTGTTGCATCGATGATCTAATCTATTCGGGGTAAAGGAAATGGGTCCTTTGGGCATGCTTTCTTGAGGTCTTCAAAATTGACGCATGCTACCTCTTGAGCTTGCGTTGGTTTTTCCCTTGAAGATGAAAGGGTGATGCAGCACAGTAGCGATAAGTATTTCCCTCAGTTTGAGAACCAAGGTATCAATCCAGTAGGAGTATCAAGATGAGGCACCAATGTACCTGCGCAAAAACAAACAAACTTGCACCCAATGCTATAAAGGGCTTGTCAATCCCTTCACGATTATTTGCAAGGTGAGATCTGAAGGTGGAAAGTGCGACAAAGTAATTGTGTAGATCTGAAAATATGATGTGAACTAGACCTGGGGGCCATAGTGTTCACTGGAGTCTTCTCTCATGATAGCAAGTGTTACGGTGGGTGAACGAATTACTGTCGAGCAATTGATAGAATCGCGCAAAGTCATGACGATATCTAAGGCAATGATCATACATATAGGCATCACGTCCGAGACAAGTAGACCGATACTTTCTGCATCTACTACTATTACTCCACACATCGACCGCTATCTAGCATGCATCTAGTGTATTGATTTCATAACAAACAGAGCAACGCCTTAAGCAAGATGACATGATGTAAAGGGATAAATTCATGCAATATGATATAAACCCCATCTTTTTACTCTTGATGGCAACAACATGATGCGTGCCTCGCTACCCCTTCTGTCACTAGGTGAGGACACCGCATGGTATGAACCCAAAACCAAGCACTTTTGCCATTGCAAGAATTATAGATCAAGTTGGCCAAACGAAACCCATAACTCGAAGAGAATTACAAGGATACGAAATCATGCATATAAGAGATCAGAGGAGACTCAAATAATATTCATAGATAATCTGATCATAAATCCACAATGCATCGGATCTCGACAAACACACCGCAAAAGAAAGTTACATCGGATAGATCTCCATGAAGATCATGGAGAACTTTGTATTGAAGACCCAAGAGAGAGAAGAAGCCATCTAGCTACTGGCTATGGACCCGAAGGTCTGTGGTGAACTACTCACGCATCATCAGAGAGGCAATGGTGTTGATGAAGAAGCCCTCCGTGTACGAATCCCCCCTCCGGCAAGGCACCGGAATGGTCCCCGGATGGGATCTTGCGGAGACAGAAGCTTGCAGTGGCGGAGAAGTATTTTCGTGGCTCTCTTCCGTGGTTTTGGATTTTTAGAGAATTTATAGGCGAAAGAGGTAGGGCAAAGGAGCCACGGGGGGCCCACAAGCCTGCCAGCGCGCCCCCCAAGCCGTGGCTAGGGGGCTTGTGACCTCCCCCGAGGTCCTTTGCCTTGGTTCTCAAGTCCCCCTTCTTCTTCTTCTTGGGTCTGCTGAATATAGATGGGGGAAGGTGACGGAGGTGTTGGTGAAGATGACAGAGGTGTTGGTGTAGATCGCTGTCACACGCTGATGTCCCGGGCGGCGTTCCGGCGCCGCCGGGAGAGATGGGGAGAGAGCCCCCCTTCTTCTTATTCTTCCTTGGCCTCCTCCCTAGATGGGAGAAGGGTTTCCCCTGTGTTCCATGGTGTCCATGGCGGCGGAGGGGCGAGAGCCCCTCCGAGATTGGATCTCTCTCTCTCTATGTCCTTCTAATTCTGCGCTCCCAAATTTTTCCTTTCACCGTTTCTTAAATTCCAGGAGATCTGTAACTCTGATTGGGCTGAAATTTTAACACGATTTTCTTCCAGGTATTGTATGTCTTGCGGAGAAAGAAGGGCCCCAACCGCCTTAGGGATTGGTCACAAGCTTGCCAGGCGTGGCCCCACCCCCAGGCCGCGGCTAGGGGGCTTGTGACCCCCTCGGGCATTGCTTCGCGTAGATTATTCTTCCCAAAAATCATAAATATTCCAAAAAAATCCTCATACATTTTTTTTGCGTTTGGACTTTGTTTGGTATAGATAATCTGCGAAACAAAAAACATGCAACAAACAGGAACTGGCACTCGGCACTGGATCAATATGTTAGTCCCAAAAATAGTATAAAAAGTTGCCAAAAGTATATGAAAGTTGTAGAATATTGGCATGAAACAATCAAAAATTATAGATACGACGGAGATGTATCAGAGACGTATCAACGCATAGCCGCAAGGATTTATCCTTCTTTGGTACGATGACCAAATTTGCCAGCCACTCAGGGTGTTTGATGTCCTGATGAATCCGGCCTCCAATAGCATGGCCAGTTCTTCCCCCATGGCTTGACGCTTAGGTTTAGAAAATTGTCGCAAGGTTTGTTTGACCGGCTTAAAGCCCGCTATTATGTTTACGCTGTGTTCGACCAGCCCCCGAGGGATCCCAGGCATATCTGAAGGATGCCATGCAAATATATCCATGTTCTCGCGTAGGAAGGCGTGTAGTGCTTCGTCTACTGCGGGTTCTAGGTGGGCTCCAATGGATGCGGTTTTATTGGGGTCCGTTGGATGTACCTGGAAATTGATAGTCTCGTCTGCCGGCTTGAAAGACATAGATTTGGGTCGCTTGCCGAGGACTACGTAGTCTTTTCCACCACAGCCCGCAGGGTTGTTAGTTCTTCTGTGGCCAAGGTTTCGGCCAGTACCTCCAAGGTTAGGGATGTCGTCTAATTTTCGTCTCGAAGCGCCTTGTGAGGATCACTTTCTATCGTAATTATACCATTTGGCCCTGGCATTTTCAGCTTCATATACACGTAGTGTGGTATGGCCTGGAATCTTGTAAAGGCCTCCCGTCCCAACAGGGCGTGGTAGCCACTTTGCAATGGCACAATGTGGAACAGGAGCTCCTTGGATCGGTAGTTCTCAGGGGTGCCGAATACGATGTCGAGTGTAATGTGTCCTATGCAGCATGCCTCTCTGCTGGGGAGAATGCCTCCGAAGGTGGTCGAGCTTTGCCTGATCCGAGATCGGTCGAACTGCATTTTATCCAGCGTATCCTCGTAGATGAGGTTAAGGCCGCTGCCCCCATCCATGAGTACTTTTCTCAGTCTGAAGCCATATATGATGGGGTTCAGAACTAGGGCGGCAGGTTTCCGGCCAGTGTTCGTTACCGGCTAGTCATCTTGGTAGAAGGTAATAGGTATGTTTGACCAGGGATTTGTCTCCACTACATGGTTGATTTGATTGAGATCTCCAAAGGCTCTCTTCCACCGGTTTGCCGAGGACAATGTTTCATAGATCGTTAGGATCTTTACACTATTGCTCGGTGGTGCCCCAGGCCCTTTGTGTCTTGATGTCTGGCAAATTACTTCCCCACTTTTTGCAACTTGTTGGACAGCCGAGCAGGCTCAAAGGTTGTGTGTGGAAAATGTGTTCGGCCGGAGAAAGTGTATGAGGGGCATGGCTTGTCGAGTAGTGTGTCGAGGACCGACTTGTCCCTTGATTTTGACTTACTTCTCTTTTTTGCATGCTCGGAGGTATCCTATCCCGTAAACGGGGGTGACTGCTTTATCAGAATTCGCCTGCCATGCTCTTTCTGATTAGGCTCAATGCATATCTTTTACATTTGTCACGTTCTCTCCATGGCACGGTACTTGAGTACTAGGTTCGATAGTTCCGCGAAGGTTTGAACCCGGGGACGGGCTAGGGCGTTGAGAATGCCCTCGTCCCGACAATGTGGTCAGAAGGCACTGATTATCTCATGGTCGCTAGTTCCCTCCCTGTTTTGACGGAGGAATTTCACCCAAAATTGGTGCACTGACTCGCCCGGACTTCGAGTGACCGTGGACGGGTTTTAACCGAACCCTACTCTCGAAGGGTGTTGAGGTTGGGTGGCGGGTTGATTTATTTTTTGGATTCCCGTTGGTTGTACTCTTGCGAGTTCGGTCGCCGCGTCCTTGATGAAACCGCGTACCAAACCAGCCACCGGCGTTGAATTGTTCCCGGAGATGGATAGAAGCTCCCGGTTGTCGAGTCTGTCCGCGCGGTCAATGACTGGGATGTGTATCGTTCTTAGTTCCGATGATTGGTACGATGAGCCCTCGACTGGGCGTTTGCCGGTACTAACCACATGTGTGATGGGCGGGATACGGATTTCCCTGTTGTCGGGTCTGATCCCGATCCGTGTTTGGGAACGTCGCATGGGAAACAAAATATTTCCTACGCGCACGAAGACCTATCATGGTGATGTCCATCTACGAGAGGAGATTTGGATCTACGTACCCTTGTAGATTGCACAGCAGGAAGAGTTAAGAAACGTGGTTGATGTAGTAGAACGTCTTCACGTCCCTCGATCTGCCCCATGAACCGTCCCGCGATCCTACCCACGATCCGCTCCGATCTAGTGCCGAACGGACGGCACCTCCGCGTTCAGCACACGTACAGCTCGACGATGATCTCGGCCTTCTTGATCCAGCAAGCAAGACGGAGAAGTAGATGATTTCTCCAGCAGCGTGACGGCGCTCCGGTGGTGGTGAAGGATCTACACCTACAGGGCTCCGCCCGAGCTCTGCAGAAATACGATCTAGAGGAAAAACCGTGGTGTTTGTGGTCGGGCTGCCGTGGCAAAAGTTTTCTAAATCAGCCCTAGAACTCCACTATATATAAACTACTATAATTTATAATTTTGCCGTCTTCCATGGTTGATGGCAAAGGGGGGAACCACGGACGGCAAAGGCTTTTCCGTCCGTCAACTACGGCAAAGTAGACGGCAAAAAAATATCCGGTGAAGAGGTTCTTTGCTGTCTGCTTTTGTAAGGAGGACGGCAAATAATCTTTGCCATGAGGGGGCAGACGGCAAATTAAATGGGACAGCAGATCCACCAATGGTCCCGTTAAGTGTTAACGGAAGGCCTCCCCTCTTTTCCATATGCCCTTCCCCCTTTGCCATGAGAGGGCTCACGACAAAGGGGCCACCCAGCCCCTCTCTCTCCCCTCTTTGTCGTCTGCCCTCCCCCCTTTGCCATGAGGGGGCTGACGACAAAGGGGGGACCCAGCCCCTCTCTCTCCCCTCTTTGCCGTCTGCCCTACCCCCTTTGCCATGAGGGGGCAGACGACAAAGGATGTAAACAGCCCCTCTTTATTTTATTTCTTATTATATCCAGCAATTTTCATAATAATCAGGATATATATATATATTTGACAAAAATAAATTTGTTTCCGTACTCATAACCATATTAAAATAACTTTCATCCATAGTACATACATATTATGCAAGTTGCATCCGTACCAAACCATATATTACACTAGTTTCATCCATGCATACAAAGTTTCATATATATCCATATACTACAATAGTTTCAATACAAGCTTCCGTGAAGCCATGGTACAAGAAATCATATTCAAGCATTCCATCAATATAATCCAAGCTTCCCGTGAAGTGAATGTAATCTGCAAAATGACAAATAAGAAAGTTAGAAGAAGAATACTAGATGAAGAAGTATAAATAGGTTATTTCGAGAGAACTTAGCAAAGTATAGGCCATTTAATAGCTAAGTAAGGTGGAATAGGTCATCTTGGAGCTACATAGCCTTATTATGTAATTTAGGAGAGAACTTAGCAAAGTATAGGTCATTCTAGAGCTAACTTGGATAAAATATGTCATTTTGTAGCCAACTATGATTATTAATCCATTTTGACCTTAATATGTCATTTTGGAGCTAAATTAGTCATTTTAATGAGCTAACCAAGGTTCTTATGATTTTTTACCTAACTATGCTAATCATGTCATTTTGGAGGATAATTAGCTAAGTATGTCTTTGTTGGGGAAAATAACCTACGTAAAAGAAGAAAGAGAAGAAGCAAGAAGATAAGAAGCAAGAAGGAGAAGAAAAAGAAGAAAAAGAAGGAGCAGGAAGAGGAGAAGGAAGAGGAAAAGAAGAAGGAGGAGGAGGAGAAGAAGGAAGAGGAGAAGAAGAAGAAAAGAAGAAGGACAAGAAGAAGGAGAAGAAGGAGGAGAAGAAGGAGAAGGATCTTCTCTCCTCCTTCTCCTTCTTCTCCTTCTTCTTCCTCCTTCTCCTTCTCCTTCTTCTTCTCATCTTCTTCTTCCTTCTTTTCATTTTTCCTCTTTCTTCTCCTCTTGTCCCCTTCTTCAGGCTAAATTAGCTAATTATGCCTTTTGGAGCTAATTATGTCATTTTGAGGATAATTAGGTAAGTATAGGTCATGTTTTATTAAATAGACCAATTTTGAGCTAAGTAAGCTAATTATGTCATTTAGATGGAAGCCTAACTAACTATAGGTCATTTCGGAGCTAACTTGGGTAAAATAGGTCATTTCGGAGCAAACTATGCTTATTAAGCCATTTTGGATCTAGCTAAGCTAATTATAGGCCATTTAATACCTAAGTTAGGGGGAATAGCTCATCTTGGAGCTAAGTTAGCCTTATTATGTCATTTAGGAGAGAACTTAGCTAAGTATAGGTAATTTTTCATTAAATAGGTCATTTTGGAGCTAACTAAGCTAATTATGTCATTTAGGTGGAAGCCTAGCTAACTATAGGTCGTTTCGGAGCTAACTTGGGTTAATATGTCATTTAGAAGCTAACTATGCTTATTAAGCCATATTGGAGCTAAATTGGATAATTATATCATTTAGGTGGAAGCCAAGCTAAGTATATAATATTCATGAGCTAACCAAGGTTCCTATGCCATTTTGAGCTTATTATTTCATTTTTTTTAGCTAAATTGGTCATTTTAATGAGCTAGCCAAGGTTCTTATGATGTTTTCACCTAACTAAGCTAATTATGTCATTTTGTAGAATAATTAGCCAATTTAGTCTTTGTTGGATGAGTCTAAGCTACGTAGAAGAAGAGAAAGAGAAGAAGCAAGAAGAGAAGAAGAAGGAGAAGTAAAAGAAGAAGGAGGATGAGGAGGAGAAGGAGGAGGAGAAGGAGAAGGAAGAGGAGAAGAAGAAGAAAAGAAGAAGGAGAAGAAGAAGGATAAGAAGGAGGAGAAGAAGGAGAAGGAGCTTCTCTCCTCCTTCTCCTTCTTCTTCCTCCTTCTCCTTCTCCTTCTTCTTCTCTTCTTCTTCTTCTCTTCTTCTTCTTCTTCCTTCTTTTCATTTTTGCTCTTTCTTCTCCTCTTGTCCCCTTCTTCGAGCTAAATTAGCTAAGAATGCCTTTTTGGAGCTAATTATATCATTTCGAGGATAATTAAGTACAGGTCATGTTTTATTAAATAGACCATTTGGAGCTAACTAAGCTAATTATGTCATTTAGGTGGAAGCCTAGCTAACTATAGGTCATTTCGGAGCTAACTTGGGTAAAATAGGTCATTCCGGAGCAAACTATGCTTATTAAGCCATTTTGGATCTAGCTAAGCTAATTATAGGCCATTTAATACCTAAGTTAGGGGGAATAGGTCATCTTGGAGCTAAGTTAGCCTTATTATGTCATTTAGGAGAGAACTTAGCTAACTATAGGTCATTTTTTATTAAATAGACCATTTTGGAGCTAACTAAGCTAATTATGTCATTCAGGTGGAAGCCTAGCTAACTATAGGTCGTTTCGGAGCTAACTTGGGTTAAATATGTCATTTTGGAGCTAACTATGCTTATTAAGCCATATTGGAGCTAAATTAGCTAATTATATCATTTAGGTGGAAGCCAAGCTAAGTATATAATATTCATGAGCTAACCAGGGTTCTTATGCCATTTTGAGCTTATTATTTCATTTTTAAGCTAAATTGGTCATTTTAATGAGCTAACCAAGGTTCTTATGATGTTTTCACCTAACTAAGCTAGTTATGTCATTTTGTAGGATAATTAGCCAATTTAGTCTTTGTTGGATGAATCTAAGCTACGTAGAAGAAGAGAAAGAGAAGAAGAAAGAAGAGAAGAAGAAGGAGAAGTAAAAGAAGAAGGAGGAGGAGGACGAGAAGGAGGAGGAGAAGGAGAAGAAAGAGGAGAAGAAGAAGAAAAGAAGAAGGAGAAGAAGGCGAAGGAGCTTCTCTCCTCCTTCTCCTTCTTCTTCCTCCTTCTCCTTCTCCGTCTCCTTCTACTTCTTCTTCTCTTCTCCTTCTTCTTCCTTCTTTTCATTTTTCCTCTTTCTTCTCCTGTTGTCCCCTTCTTCGGGCTAAATTAGCTAATTACGCCTTTTTGGAGCTAATTATGTCATTTTGGAGGATAATTAGCTAAGTATATGTCATTTTTATTAAATAGACCATTTTGGAGCTAACTAAGCTAGCTATATCATTTAGGTGGAAGCCTAGCTAACTATAGGTCATTTCAGAGCTAACTTGGGTAAAATAGGTCATTCCGGAGCAAACTATGCTTATTAAGCCATTTTGGATCTAGCTAAGATAATTATAGGCCATTTAATACCTAAGTTTGGGGGAATAGGTCATCTTGGAGCTACCTAAGCCTTATTATGTCATTTAGGAGAGAACTTAGCTAAGTATATATCATTTTTATTAAAACACTAGAAATAACATACCATTATTGTCATCACGGCGGTGAAGCACGATGGCTCTGGCTTGTTTCACCTGGAGAAGGCTGCCCTGGAGAAGGCTCCACTGTAGAATGGTCGTGCGATGCGTGTCGGAAGATATTCTGCACCAAACATCGTTTGCAATGTGTCGTTAGCATGAGGACACTCTTAGGATCACTGCACTGAAATGAAACTCACCGTCCCCGCCATGTTAATGACACGCATCGCCGGAGGGACTTGGTCGGTCTTCTCGCACATAGACTGTACATTTGGTTTCGACAAGTCAAACTTTTTAGTTATTAATGAAACGGACATTAAAATGCAAGATTTGAAATAATATGAAGAAGAAACTTACCACGAAGAGCTCGTATATGGCCCTGTTAGACGCATCATTTCGTGCCCTCTCCGCCTCCACCAATGCAGTCGTCCTCTCCTCCAGCTCCCTCGTCTCCTTATCCTTCTCCGCCATAACCGCCTGCATTGCCTCTCTCTCTTTCAGAATAGCAGCCTGCAACACAACTCATTGTTAGCATTGTAATCATATTAGTTCCAACGCACAACATAAGGCAGAAAGATAGTTGAGTCCATTAAACTAACCTCGACGGCGAGCTCGACTGGCTGTGGACGAGGTGTTATCTCAGGACAGGAGCTCGTTTGGCGTGCCTTTATCTGCAGGAGAGTGCTAGGACAATGTATAAGGCCGTCTCCAATGGCGATCGAGACATGGGGCCTCTCGTTGCCAGCTATCATCACCAGCTCTGGATCAATAGGCCCCTCGCTCGGGTTAAATTCCTCCCCTTTCCTCGCCTTCCCGTGATCTCTGTACTTCACGAGCTTGTGGTCGGAGGAGATGTTGGTGAAGTTTTCTGGATGCTCGAGGTCAGACTCAGAGAATGCCTTGACCTTCTTGTACGAGGCAGTATGAGCCATCGCATACAGGTCATACATCTGTGGCACCTCAGTCTTATTGTGACGCGCCTAAAAGAGAGAGAGAGAGGAAAATTGTATTAGTAAAGGGCTCAAGATAGCATTAAGAATGAATTGCATGAGGCATGAAGAAAACCACATACCCAGTTTTCACCAAATTGGACTAAGTTGACGCTCCCTTGATGGTGTGGCATACCAACCATTTTGCCACGCCTCTCCTTGGCGTTGTTGTGGCTGGCCTCCCACGTTTCGGAGCACCACGGATCCACCAAGGCCTCCCAACAATCCATCTTATCCACACACCATCTCATGGGCACCTAAGTTAATAAAGAAAAATTTGAGCGCGTAAGAACCAAATCAAGGAAACTAACTACAAAGCCTTAATAATATGTAATTACCTTCATGTAATGCTCCTTCTCCATCTTAGAATCACGGCACTTCGCCTTGTCCTTCATAATACACCGCGTGGCATAGTAGTCTCGAACAGCCTGCACCCGAGCCTCATGCCGAAACTTTTGAAGTAGGCGGCGACATTTGGTTTCAATAACCTTTGTCGCGTCCTCCTCGTATCCCTCCTCACACGTGTAGTAGGTCTGCAAACGAGACAACACCGATTAGTACAATAACTAGTTATGGTTGATTTATAATTGTGTGAAGGAGAAATTACCCAGAACTATTGGATCACCATGTCGGCCCTCGTGTTGCACAAAACAACGTCGATCTCCACCTCCGGCGGGGCTGGGGCACCCAAGTAGTGCTCCTAGGTCATTCCTACCTCTCGCTCCCGACCGGGAAACGTAACAAACCTTGGGAAGTTTTGACAGCAAAGCACACCAAGGACGTTGTTGGGCTTGGGACACCCTTGGCAACAATCCAACCCCTGCGGTATGACAAATTAAAGCCAAAACATTAGATATTTGAGAAAACGTGAAGGCAAAAGGTTAAATAAGAGTAAATTAACTTACTTGTCCCCATTTGGCTTAATCGACCATCTCTGCTCGCGGATCACCGGCACGAGCAGGAGCCCCGAACTACCACGCTGGTAGACGGTAGCCCCCTCACGCAGCCCCTCGTCGCTACCAGCATGGCCACTTGGCTCAGCCCAGGTATCTCACTGGGTCTCTGGGACGTACCCTCATCCCTGATTTGCTCCGGAGTTGCCTGGAACGAAGCCTCTGGGATACGAGTCTCGTGGGTCGAAGGCTCGTCGACCTAAGGCTCGTCGACCCAAGGCTCGTGAACCGGAGACCGTGTGGCCTCCACCTCAGACGAATCCATCCTAGAAGTCATGTGCTCAGGTGAATCATCTTGGGGTGGTGGCGAAGACCGTGTAGCCTCCACCTCAGAAGGCGTGGCAGCCACCTCCCTACCTCTCCCGCGGCCACGTCTACCTTTAGTACAACATAAATACCAACATGAGTAATAAAATGTATACAAATACCAACAAGCATACAACATGAGTACAACATAAATACCCACATGAATAAAACGTGTACCTTTAGGACCTCTCGGCTTCGTGGGGGGTCGACCTCCTCTCACGGGGGCGCTCCTTGCAGAGTAGAGAGCAACGCTCTCCGAAGAGGCGGGGCAGGAATGGAAGTACCCATCCCACCACCCGCCGACGAAGAAGGAGCCGCGGAGTGCTTTCGACCCTTTCCCACCATCTTTCAACACCTGTCATGACAAAGAGTAAATGAAATTAGTACAACATAAATACTAACATGAGTAATAAAATGTATATATTTTAAGTGTATCATCATCATAAATACCAACATGACTAATAAAAATTGAATACCTAACATGAACTCAAAATTTATATATAGTAATAGTTGAATACCTCACATGAACTAATAACAAGCGTGCTCGTCTATATATGCTTCGGGGTCAATAAATCCATCATGATCATCACTATCATCAATAAATGCATCATCATCATCACTATCAGGAAGAACATGTGGAAGGCCACCATTATGTAATTGGTCAAGAAGTGGTAGGTCATCCGCAGCAGTAACCTCTTCTTCTTCCAGCTCTTCCTGTTCGGGCTCAGGGGTTAAGACAGATTCACTGTCGCTGTCTACTTCAATATTCTGGGGTGAAGTAGAGCGGTTCTTGAAATGTTTCTTGGACATACGTGTTTCTTGGAAGAATTCTCCTTCATATGTGTCTGGGTTAATGTGAGGTTCGTAATGCTCTTCATTGAGGGTAGGTGGTCTAAAATGTGGTGGCACTTCATAAACGACATCCCAACCTTTGAGATTTGGATCAGTTTGGCAGGCCCACGATAGATAGAAAACTTGTGTCGCCTATTGAGCCGTAATATAGACATCGGGAACATCTAAGTGGGTGTTTTGGTTGATTTCGACTAGTCCTATATGTTCATGAGTCCTTCTAGTCTCCCTCGGCTCAAACCAATAACATTTGAAGACTACGACGGTCGGTGGGTTTTCACCATAGAATAGAAGTTCATAAATTGCTTCAACTCTTCCATAATACTCGGTGCCTCCTTCGCCGATAGCAGAGACAGAACAATTTGTAGTCTTTAGGTCGGGCATAGATAGCTCTTTGCCAAAGGTATGAAAGTGATACCCGTTGATGTTGTATTTGTCAAATGAACGGACCTTATAGTCAAAACCATTAGCGACTTATCTCAACTCGGCGTCCATAGACTCTGCATCAGCCTACAAGTTGAATACGAAATAATGGATGCATTAGCCGCAAATTAAACCAAGAAATCAAATGGGCCCTTAATGGTAATTAATTACCCTTTGTTTGAACCAAGAGATGAAACCGGGATAGTCGCCTCCATGCTTTGAGAGAAGCTCATACTCTTCGACGGAATCCTTTTTGATGACCGCTCCATCCGAGAATTCGGCGACGTATCGAGTATATCAAATATCCGGGAATAAGAGTAGTTCAAAGGAATAAGAAGTTGCGGAAAAATAATTTACCGAGAACTTACTCGATGTACGGCCGCACTTCTGTTAGGTTGGTGAAGATGTACAATGAAATGGTCCGCCATTCTTCGACATCCAACGATTTCCCTTTCCAAGCACTCGATGGTGCGAGCTTACCTTTGAATAGGCTGAGGTTGGATCGAACTTTTTTTGGATCGCCATCATTGTACCGAGGCTTCGGGTTATACAAATGATGATTTTTGGCTTCATAGTGTGCTGTCACGAAGTTTGCCGCCTCCTCAGTAATGAATGCCTCGGCCATCGATACTTCAATTCTACGTTTATTTTTACACTTAGCTCGAAGCGTCTTCTGCATCCTCTCAGTTGAGTAGCACGATCGATTTTGCACAGGCCCCCCCCATTCTTGCCTCGGTCGGGAGATGCAAAATCAAATGCTGCATTGGATTAAGGAAGCCCGGTGGAAAGATCTTTTCAAATTTGCTGATCAACTCCACCGCCAACTCTTGCATTTCATCTAGCATGCCAGGCGATAGTTCTTTCGTACAAAAAGAACGGAAGAAATAGCTCAGCTCTGCCAGTACTCGCCATTCATCCTCAGGGATAAAGCCACGCAACATCACCAGCATTACCCGCTCAATCCATATGTGCCAATCATGACTTTTGAGACCAAATATTTTCAATTTCTCAAGACTCGCTCCTCTCTTTAGATTCGCAGCATACCCATCGGGGAACATCAACCACATTTTCACCCACAATAGCATTTCCCTCATAGCTGGCCTTTCAAGATTGAACCATGCCTTTGGCTTCGCTATGCTTTGCTTTCCTTTCCGTTGTCGCAAGTTTTGCAACGGTCTATCACATAGAGCTCCAGGTCGATTCTAGCCTTAGGATTATCTTTTGACTTCCCCTCTATGCCGAACAATGTACAAAAAATGGCCTCCGCAATATTCTTTTCAGTGTGCATCACGTTGATGTTGTGTGGGCAAAGGAGGTCTTTGAAGTAAGGCAGATCCCATAAGCATGACTTGTGAGTCCAGGCGTGTTCCGTATTATACCCTTTGAAGTATCCTGGACGCAAAGGATCAGGCTCGAGAGCGTTTAACTGATCAAGGGTCTGTTGGCCTATCAACGTAGCTGGTGGAGTGTTTTTCACAACTCTACCTTTGATGAAATTCGTCTTGTCTTTTCTGAACTTATGGTCAGGATCCAGGAATTGTCTATGAATGTCGAAGCAAGAAAACTTGCGACCAGCCTGCAGCCAACGGAACTGAAGAGCTGCCCTGCATGTGGTGCACGGGAACCTTCCATGCACACACCAGCCAGCAAATAGCGCAAACGCCGGATAATCATGCGTCGAGTACATGTACCACACATGCATTTTGAAATTTGTTTTGGTAGGCGCGTCGTAGGTCTTGATCCCATTATCCCAGGCTTCTTGCAACTCATCCTTAAGCGTCTGCATGTACACATTCATATTCTTCCCCGGATAGTTGGGCCCTGGAATTATCAAAGTCAGGAAAATGTTCTTTCTTTTCATAATCTCTCCGGGTGGCAAATTGAGTGGAATGAAAAATACACGCCAACAACTGTATTGTGATGCCGTCATACCATACACATTGAACCCATCCATGCTGATGGCAACTCTAGGTTGCCTTGGATCTTCCGATTTATCCTTATGTAATGCATCGAAGTGCCTCCACGCAAAACCATCTCAAGTGTGTACCAGGATCTTGTTCCCATATGCATCTAGTTCGGTTCTTTTGCCCAATTTGTGCCAAGTCATCTGTCTGGCTGTCTCTTCGACCATGAAAAGACGTTGAAGTCTTGGTACGATTGGCAGATACCGGAGAACACTAATGGGGGTTTTGGTCTGACTCTTCTCACCCATATCGTTGTCTACCACAATATACCTGGAAGAATTGCAAATTGGGCAATAGTTCAAGGCCGCATACTCAAGCCTAAATAAGGCACATCCATTCTCATGGGCATGTATCTTTTCATAGAGCATCTTAAGTACAAGGAGGATTTTCTCTGACTGGTACAGGTTTGCAGGCAGTACATGGCCTTTGGGTAGAAAGCGTCCAAATATCGTCATCATCGCATCGTAGCATTCTCTGCCTAGGTTGAATTGAGACTTCAGACCCATTACTTGCACGATGGCATCCAGCTGACAAAGCTCAGTCTGCTCGTGGAAAGGACGTTTTGAAGACTCCAACATTTCATAGAAGGCCTTTGCAGATTCCTCCATCTCATCTCTGAATCCCGAGCATCATCAAAGTCTTGCACCAGGTCTTCAATCCCGGTACCATGCTCGTCGGTGCTACGACGAATCACCTCAGCTCTTGCACGTTGGTCACACTCACCACGAAAATTCCACACCGTATAATTAGGCGTAAAACCCCACTTCTGCAGGTGTTTACCCATTTCAAACTCTATCTGCTTTTTCTAGTTGTCACAGCTGGGACAGGGGCAGCATGTTTTTGCTAGCCATTTGCAAATGCAGCTCTCACAAACCCCCTGGTTTTTGTTAACCATTCATGGGTCTTGTCTTTTTGACTAGGGTGACCAGTGTACATCCAAGCACGATCACTCATGTTGCCTAGCTACCTATGGGCGCACAAGAAATAAATATATAATTCATCATCTATATTCATACGCTAATCAAGTTTGTCAGTTTTATTACGTCCATGCAACCTACACACTAATAGGTAAAGTTAGGTCCTAATCCCACCCGAGTATGTGTAGATTGGGTTCGTTATCCCATGCTCTGCTCCAGATGCGACGCAGAATTTCGGCAGCACCTCCTCGTTGTTCTCCTGATACACGTCTCGGCAATAAGCAGAGAGGATGTGTACCCGGAGAACAACAGGGAGGCACTGACGAAATTCTGCATCGGATCCAGAGCACATCATACGGAAAACGAACCCAATCTACACATACTCGGGCTGTCCATGGATAATGTTGGGCAATTCGGAAGGATGGTGGTTATAAATATGCAAAGAAATACATATTTATAGATGTCACCCTTTCGAACGGGAGACGCATACTGGTCACGCATACTCATGATTGAAGAAACCTATAGCTAGCAAGTTTCATCGACACGAAGACCGGGACAGAGCAAATTAAGGGGGTAGGAGGAGAAGTCATTTGTGCTCACCAACAAACGCAGGGGCGGAGCTCGTCCAACGCACGTGGAGGTCGTCGAACAACTGCACATTGAAATTCACACGATCTACACAAATATGATGTTTTTATAATTAACATAACTATGTGACCTAACTCATAACTATGTGAGTCAGTGTCGTCACGGGTCGAGGGTCACTGGCGTCGGGGGTTAGGGTCTTTTCGGTCAACAAGAGGCCGAAGAGGTGTCGGGGCTCGAGGGTTGGGGGTCAGTGGCGTCGAGGGTCGGGGTAGGGGTCGGGGGTCGAGGGTGAGTAGCGTCGGGGGTCGGGGGTCGGGGGTCGAGGGTCAGTGACGTCAGGCGTCGGGGGTCGGGGGTCGAGGGTCAGTGGCGTTTGGAGTCGAGGGTCAATGGCGTCGGGCGTCGGGGGTTCTAATAAACTAACTATCTAATTCAACAGAAAAAAACAGAAAAAAAAATCTAAACCTATCACTAAACTACATATTCTTCTTCTACTTTTTCTACTTTTTCTACCTAATAAACTAACTATCTAATTTAACATAAAAATAGAAAAAAAAAACTAAACCTAGCATTAAACTAACTATCTAAGTTTCTTTCTATTTAGAGCAAATTATTCGGATAAAACCTAAGAACACTAACCTAATCTTATCTACACTACATACATAATTTAATCTATCAATTAAACGGAAAAAATAAAGAATAAACAGGAACAAAAACAAAAAAACACTAACCGGAGATGCGGGCGCCGGTGTCGCCGGCACAGGGGAGGTGTGGCTGGGGCACCGACCGGGAGGGAGGTCGGAGGGGGCGGCGGCCGGGAGGGTGGTGGGAGGGGCGGGAGGGAAGTGGGAGGGAGGGGGAGGGGGGAGGCGGTCAGGAGGGAGGTGCAAGGGGGCGGTGGCCGGGAGGGAGGTGGGAGGGGGCGGCGATGGCCGGGAGGGAGGTGGGAGAGCGGCGGCGGTCGGGAGGGAGGTGGGATGGGGGGCGGTCGGGAGGGAGGTGGGAGGGGGCGGCGGCGGCCGAGAGGGAGGTGGTAGGGGGCGGCGGCCGGGAGGGAGGTGGGAGGGGGCGGCGGTCGGGAGGGAGGTGGGAGGGGGCGGCGGCAGGGAGGGCAGCGGCGCCGGTGGCTGGGGAGGGGAGCTACGGCGGCGTGTCGTTGTGGAGGGCGGTGGCGAGAGAGAGAGAGAGAGGTTAGGGGTGGTTTTCATGGGTGGAAGCCGTTAGGGAGGGTCATGGGGGTGGGGGTGAGCCGTTAGGGGCATGTCCCCTTTGCCGTCTGCAAGGGGAGGGTGGCGGATGGCAAAGGCGCGGGGTGGGTGGGGGTGGGGTTTCAGCCGTGGGGGGTGCTTTGTCGTCCGGCCGTCCTTTGCCGTCCACATAGGTCTCCTTTGCCGTCCGCCAGCAAACGGCAAAGAGGTGGCCGACGGCAAATAAACCCTGTGCCATGAGCCACGTCTTTATCGTCAGCCTTGCGCGAGCTGACGGCAAAGAGTACCTTTGTCATTCGTCAGCAGGCGGCAATGGCAAGGCCGATGGCAAAGTTATAAATTCCAGTGGTGATAGGACGAGGGGAGGGGAGGCTTGCCTTGGGGTCCAAGACCCCAAGGGTCCGCCGGCCAAGGAGGTGGAGGAGTCCACCTCCAATCCTAGTCCAACTAGGATTGGAAGGTGGAGTCCTTCCCTACCTTCCCACCTTTTTTCCTTTTCTCTTTGATCTTCTATATCCGGCGCATAGGACCCTTTTGGGCTGTCCCACCAGCCCACCAAGAGCTGGTGCGGCACCCCTAAGCCCTATAGGCTTCCCCGGGTGGGCTGGCCCCTCCCGGTGAACATCCAGAATCCATTCGTCACTCCCGACACATTCCCGATAATGCCCGAAAACTTTCCGGTAACCAAATGAGGTCATCCTATATATCAATCTTCGTCTCCGGACCATTCCGGAAACCATCGTGACATCCGTGATTTCATCCGGGACTCCGAACAACATTCGGTAACCACACATATAACTCAACTATAATAAAACATCGTCAAACCTTAAGTGTGCAGACCCTGCGGGTTCGAGAACTATGCAGACATGCCCCGAGGTACTCCTCGGTCAATATCCAATAGTGGGACCTGGATGCCCATATTGGATCCTACATATTCTCCGAATAACTTATCGGTTGAACCTGAGTGTCAAGGATTCAGGCAATCCCGTATGTCATTCCCTTTGTCCTTCTGTATGTTACTTACCCGAGATTCGATCATCGGTATCCGCATACCTATTTCAATATCATTACCGGCAAGTCTCGTTTCTCTTTCCGTAATACAATATCCCGTGACTTACACTTAGTCACATTGCTTGCAAGGCTTGTGTGTGATGTTGTATTACCGAGTGGGGCCCGAGATACCTCTCCGTCACACGGAGTGACAAATCCTAGTCTTGATCCATACTAACCCAACGGACACCTTCGGAGATACCTGTAGAGCACCTTTATAGTCACCCAGTTACGTTGTGACGTTTGATACACACAAGGCATACCTCCGGTGCCAGTGGGTTATATGATCTCATGGTCATAGGAACAAATACTTGACACGCAGAAAACAATGGCAATAAAATGACACGATCAATATGCTACGTTCATAGTTTGGGTCTAGTCCATCACATGATTCCCTTAATGATGTGATCTAGTTGTCAAGCAACAACACTTTGCACATAGTTAGAAAACCTTGACTATCCTTGATCAACTGGCTAGCCAACTAGAGGCTTGCTAGGGACACTGTTGTGTCTATTTATCCACACATGTATCTATGTTTTCATTCAATACAATTATAGCATGGATAATAAATGATTATCTTTAAATAGGAAACATAATAATATCTATTTATTATTGCCTCTAGGGCACATTTCCAACAGTCTCCCACTTGCACTAGAGTCAATGATCTAGTCCTCACATCGCCATGCGATTTACATTGTAATAAATCGAACACCCATACAGTTCTGGTGTTGATCATGTTTTGCCCGTAAAAGAGGTTTAGTCAGCGGGTCTGCTACATTCAGATCCGTGTGCACTTTCCAGCGTCGTTTGATGTGTCTGGTCTTCTTGTGAAACCTTGGTTCCTTTGCTAAGGCAATGGCACCAGTGTTGTCACATAACAGAGTCAATGGATCTAGTGCGCTCGGCACAACTCCAAGATCTGTCATGAACTGCTTCATCCAGACACCCTCCTTTGCCGCCTCAGAGGCAGCCATGTACTCCGCTTCACATGTAGAATCTGCTACGACGCTCTGCTTGGAACAGCACCAGCTTACCGCACCCCCATTAAGAATAAGTACATATCCTGTTTGAGACTTAGAGTCATCCGGATCGGTGTAAAAACTTGCGTCTACGTAACCTTTTACGACGAGCTCCTTGTCACCTCCATACACGAGAAACATTTCATTAGTCCTTTTCAGGTACTTCAGAATATTCTTGACCGTCGTCCAGTGATCCACTCCTGGATTACTCTGAAACCTGTATGCCATACTTATGGCCAAGCTGACGTCTGGTCTAGTGCACAGCATTGCATATATGATAGAACATATGGCTGAAGCGTAGGGGACGGAACTCATTGTCTTTCTATCTTCCGCAGTTGCTGGGCACTGAGTCTTACTCAATTTTATACCTTGTAATACTGGCAAGAACCCTTTCTTGGACTGATCCATTTTGAACTTCTTCAAAACTTTATCAAGGTATGTGCTTTGTGAAAGTCCTATCAGGCGTTTCGATCTATCCCTATAGATCTTAATGCCTAGAATGTAAGAAGCTTCTTCTAGGTCCTTCATAGAGAAACTTTTATTCAAGTAACCTTTTATGCTCTCCAAAATCTCCACGTTGTTTCCAATCAGCAATATGTCGTCCACATATAATATTATAAATGCCACAGAGCTCCCACTCACTTTCTTGTAAATACAAGATTCTCCAACCACTTGTATAAACCCAAATGCTTTGATCACCTGATCAAAACGCTTATTCCAACTCTGAGATGTTTGCACCAGTCCATAAATGGATCGCTGAAGCTTGCACACTTTGTCAGCATTCTCAGGATCGACAAAACCTTCGGGTTGCATCATATACAACTCTTCCTTAAGATAACCATTAAGGAACGCCGTTTTGACATCCATCTGCCAGATTTCATAATCGTAAAAGGCAGCTATTGCTAACATCATTCGGACAGACTTAAGCATCGCTACCGGTGAGAAAGTCTCATTGTAGTCAATTACTTGAACTTGTGAAGAAACCCTTTGCCACAAGTCGAGCTTTATAAACGGTCATATTACCGTCTGCGTATGTCTTCTTCTTATAGATCCATTTGTTTTGAATAGCCTTGTGGCCTTCAGGTAGTACTTCTAAAGTCCACACTTTGTTCTCGTACGTGGATCCTATCTCAGACTTCATGCCCTCTAGCCATTTGTTGGAATCCGGGCCCACCATTGCTTCTTCATAATTCGCAGGTTCATTGTTGTCCAACAACATAATCGTGAAGATAGGATTACCGTACCACTCGGGAGCAGCACGTGATCTTGTCGACCTGCGAGGTCCGACAGTAACTTGATCCGAAGTTTCATGATCATCATCATCAACTTGTTCTTCAACCGGTGCCGCAGCAACAGGGGTTTCCCCTTGCCCTGCGCCACCATCAAGAGGAATTAGAGGTTCGACAACCTCATCAAGTTCTATCTTCCTCCCACTCAATTCTTTCGAGAGAAACTCCTCAAAAAAAGCTCCATTTTTAGCAACAAACACTTTGCCCTCGGATTTGAGATAGAAGGTATACCCAACTATCTCCTTTGGGTAACCTATGAAGACGCACTTTTCCGCTTTGGATTCCAGCTTTTCAGGCTGAAGCTTTTTGACATAAGCATCACATCCCCAAACTTTAAGAAACGACAACTTTGGTCTTTTGCCATACCACAGTTCGTATGGTGTCATCTCAACGGATTTTGATGGTGCCCTATTTAAAGTGAATGCAGCTGTTTCTAATGCATAACCCGAAAACGACAACGGCAAATCGGAAAGAGACATCATAGATCGTACCATCTCTAATAAAGTACGATTACGACGTTTGGACACACCATTACGTTGTGGTGTTCCAGGCGGTGTCAATTGTGAAACAATTCCACATTGTTTTAAGTGAGCACCAAACTCGAAACTCAGATATTCACCCCCAGGATCAGACCATAGGAACTTGATCTTCTTGTTACGATGATTTTCGACTTCACTCTGAAATTGTTTGAACTTTTCAAACGTCTCAGACTTGTGCTTCATCAAGTAGACATAACCATATCTACTCAAATCGTCAGTGAAGGTGAGAAAATAACGATATCCGCCGCGTGCCGCCACACTCATCGGACCACACACATCGGTATGTATGATTTCTAACAAGTCACTTGCACGCTCCATTGTTCCGGAAAACGGAGTTTTAGTCATCTTGCCCATGAGGCATGGTTCGCACGTGTCAAGTGACTCAAAGTCAAGTGACTCCAAAAGTCCATCGGTATGGAGTTTCTTCATGCGCTTTACACCAATATGACCTAAGCGGCAGTGCCATAAAAACATGGCGCTATCATTGTTAACTCTAACTCTTTTGGTCTCAATGTTATGTATATGTGTATTATCACTATCAAGATTCAACATGAACAATCCTCTCACATTGGGTGCATGACCATAAAAGATATTACTCATAGAAATAGAACAACCATTATTCTCTGACTTAAACAAGTAACCGTCTCGCAATAAACAAGATCTAGATATAATGTTCATGCTTAACGGAGGCACTAAATAACATTTATTTAAGTTCGTAACTAATCCTGATGGTAACTGAAGTGAAACTCTGCCGACGGCGATTGCATCAACCTTGGAACCATTTCCCATGCGCATCGTCACTTCATCCTTTGCCAGTCTTTTCTTATTCCGCAGTTCCTGTTTTGAGTTGCAAATATGAGCAACAGAACCGGTATCGAATACCCAGGCACTACTACGAGAGCTGTTTAAGTACACATCAATAACATGTATATCGAATATACCTGATTTTTCCTTGGCCGCCTTCTTATCAGCCAGATACTTGGCGCAGTTGCGCTTCTAGTGACCCATACCCTTGCAATAACAGCACTCCGTTTCAGGCTTAGGTCCAGCTTTGGGCTTCTTCGTCGGATTGGCAACAAGCTTGCCGCTCTTCTTTGAATTACCCTTCTTTCGTTTTCCGTTTCTCTTGAAATTAGTGGTCTTATTCACCATCAACACTTGATGCTCTTTACGGAGTTCTGACTCTGCGACTTTCAGCATCGCGAATAACTCGCCGGGTGACTTGTTCATCCCTTGCATGTTATAGTTCAACACAAAGCTCTTATAGCTTGGTGGCGGTGATTGAAGAATTCTGTCAGTGATAGCCTCTTGCGGGAGTTCAATCCCCAGCTCAGCTAGACGGTTTGAGTACCCAGGCATTTTGAGCACATGTTCACTGCCAGACGAATTCTCCTCCATTTTGCAAGCATAGAATTTATCGGAGGTCTAATACCTCTCGATCCGTGCGTTCTTCTCAAAGATAAAATTCAGCTCCTGGAACATCTCATATGCTCCATGACGCTCAAAGCGATGTTGAAGCCCCGGCTCTAAGCCATACAAGACTGCACATTGAACTACTGAGTAGTCCTCCTTGCGTGCTAACCAAGCGTTCTTAGCATCTTGTTCAGCCGTGGCGGGTGGTTCATCTCCTAGCGTAGCATTAAGGACATAATCCTTCTTCCCAGCTTGCAGCAGCAACTTAAGATTACGAGCCCAGTCTACAAAGTTGCTTCCATCATCTTTCAACTTAGCTTTCTCTAGGAACGTATTAAAATTCAGGGTGACTGTCGCGTGAGCCATTGATCTACAACAAAGATATTTTCAAAGTGGACTTAGACTATGTTCAAGATAATTAGAGTTTAACTAATCAAATTACTTGCTAAACTCCCACTCAAGAAGTACATCTCTCTAGTCATTTGTGTGGTTCATGATCCAATTCCACTAGCTCAAGTCTGATTATCACGTGAGTTGAGGATAGTTTTAGTGGTAAGCATACCTATGCTAATCATATCAACTATATGATTCATGATCGACCTTTCGGTCTCATGTGTTCTGAGGCCATGTCTGCACATGCTAGGCTCGTCAAGCTTAACCCGAGTGTTCCGCGTGTGCAACTGTTTTCCACCCATTGTATGTGAACGTTGAGTCTATCACACCCGATCATCATGTGGTGTCTCGAAATGATGAACTGTAGCAACGGTGCACAGTCGGGGAGAACACAATTTCGTCTTGAAATTTTAGTGAGAGATCACCTCATAATGCTACCGTCGTTCTAAGCAAAATAAGGTGCATAAAAGGATTAACATCACATGCAATTCATAAGTGACATGATATGGCCATCATCATGTGCTTCTTGATCTCCATCACCAAAGCACCGGCACGATCTTCTTGTCATCGGCACCACACCATGATCTCCATCAATGTGTCGCCATCGGGGTTGTCGTGCTACTCATGCTATTACTACTAAAGCTACGTCCTAGCAATATAGTAAACGCATCTGCAAACACAAACGTTAGTTTAAAGACAACCCTATGGCTCCTGTCGGTTGTCGTACCATCGACGTGCAAGCCGATATTAACTATTACAACATGATCATCTCATACATCCAATATATCACATCACATTATTGGCCATATCATATCACAAGCATACCCTGCAAAACAAGTTAGAGGTCCTCTAATTGTTGTTGCATGTTTTACGTGGTTGCAATGGGTATCTAGTAGATCACATCTTACTACGCAAAAACCACAACGGAGATGTGCAAATTGCTATAACCACTCCAAGGACCGCCTCGGTCAAGACCAATTCAACTAAAGTTAAAGAAACAGACACCCGCCAGTCATCTTTATGCAACGAGGTTGCATGTCAAGCGATGAAACCAGTCTTCAGTCCAACAATACCGCCGAATTGAGAAAAGACTAAGGAGGGCAGCAAATCGAACATCACCGTCCACAAAACCCTTTGTGTTCTACTCGAGATTACATCTATGCATGAACCTAGCTCATGATGCCGCTGTTGGGGAACGTCGCATGGGAAACAAAAAAATTCCTACGTGCACGAAGACCTATCATGGTGATGTCCATCTACGAGAGGAGATTTGGATCTACGTACCCTTGTAGATCGCACAGCAGGAAGAGTTAAGAAATTCGGTTGATGTAGTGGAACGTCCTCACGTCCCTCGATGCGCCCCGCAAACCGTCCCACGAACCGTCCCGGGATCCGTCCCACGATCCGCTCCGATCTAGTGCCGAACATACGGCACCTCCGCGTTCAGCACACGTACAGCTCGACGATGATCTCGGCCTTCTTGACCCAGCAAGCAAGACGGAGAAGTAGATGAGTTCTCCGGCAGCATCAAGGCGCTCCGGTGGTGGTGAAGTATCTACTCCTGTAGGGCTCTGCCCGAGCTCCACAGAAATACGATCTAGAGGAAAAACCGTGGTGTTTGTGGTCGGGCTGCCGTGGCAAAAGTTGTGTCAAATCAGCCCTAGAACTCCACTATATATAGGAGAAGGGGAGGGGAGGCTTGCCTTGGGGTCCAAGACCACAAGGGTCCGCCGGCCAAGCAGGTGGAGGAGTCCACCTCCAATCCTAGTCCAACTAGGATTGGAAAGTGGAGTCCTTCCCTTCCTTCCCACCTTTTTTTCCTTTTCTCTTTGATTTTCTATCTCCTCCGCATAGGGCCCTTTTGGGCTGTCGCATCAGCCCTCCAAGGGCTGGTGCGGCACCCCTAAGGCCTATGGGCTTCCCCGGGTGGGCAGGCCCCTCCCGGTGAACATCCGGAACCCATTCGTCACTCCCGGCACATTCCCGGTAATGCCCGAAAACTTTCCGGTAACCAAATGAGGTCATCCTATATATGAATCTTCGTCTCCGGACCATTCCGGAAACCCTTGTGACGTCCGTGATATCCTCCGGGACTCCGAACAACATTCGGTAACCACACATATAACTCAACTATACTAAAACATCGCCATACCTTAAGCGCGCAGACCTTGCGGGTTCGAGAACTATGCAGACATGCCCCGAGGTACTCCTCGGTCAATATCCAATAGAGGGACCTGGATGCCCATATTGGATCCTACATATTCTCCGAATAACTTATCGGTTGAACCTCAGTGTCAAGGATTCAGGCAATCCCGTATGACATTCCCTTTGTCCTTCAGTATGTTACTTGCCCGAGATTCGATCTTCGGTATCCGCATACCTATTTCAATCTCGTTACTCGCAAGTCTCTTTTCTCGTTCCATAATACAATATCCCGTGACTTACACTTAGTCACATTGCTTGCAAGGCTTGTGTGTGATATTGTATTACCGAGTGGGCCCCGAGATACGTCTCCGTCACACGGAGTGACAAATCCTAGTCTTGATCCATACTAACCCAACGGACACCTTCGGAGATACCTATAGAACACCTTTATAGTCACTCAGTTACGTTGTGACGTTTGATACACACAAGGAATCCCTTCGGTGCCAGTGGGTTATATGATCTCATGGTCATAGGAACAAATACTTGACACGCAGAAAACAATAGCAATAAAATGACATGATCAATATGCTACGTTCATAGTTTGGGTCTAGTCCATCACATGATTCTCTTAATGATGTGATCAAGTTATCAAGCAACAACATTTTGCACATAGTCAGAAAACCTTGACTATCCTTGATCAACTGGCTAGCCAACTAGAAGCTTGCTATGGACATTGTTGTGTCTGTTTATCCACACATGTATCTATGTTTTCATTCAATACAATTATAGCATGGATAATAAACGATTATCTTTAAATAGGAAATATAATAATAACTATTTATTATTGCCTCTAGTTCATATTTCCAACAATCCGATCATAGATAGTGCTGCTACTTCAACAAAAGACTTTCCAATGGCGCCAGAAATAGGAGTGTTGCTTGATACTCCCGCGCCAGAAATACTTCTGTTGGGGCTACTCCTGAAGGGACTTCCTAGGCAAGTATGCAAAGGATTTCCCCCGTGTCCTTGGAGCCTTGCGTTGGTGTTCCCTCGAAGCGGAAAGGGTGATGTAGCGTAGCGGTGGTAAGTATTTCCCTCAGTTTGAGAACCAAGGTATCGATCCAGTGGAGGAGTATCACAAGAGCCTGCACAAACACAAAAAACTTGCTCCTAGCGCTATGAAGGGGTTGTCAATCCCTTATAGATTGTTTGCCAAGTGAGAACTGAAAGCAACAAAGTAACAAAGCAAAGTAAAAGCGGAGGTGTAAACGATGGATGTGAATAGACCCAGGGGCCGTAGTGTTTACTAGTGGCTTCTCTCATGAAAGCAAGTAGACGGTGGGTGAACAAATTACTGTCGAGCAATTGATAGAACCGCGCAAAGTCGTGACGATATCTATAGGCGTCACGTCCAAAACAAGTAGACCGATACTTTCTGCATCTACTACTATTACTCCACACGTCGACCGCTATCCAGCATGCATCTAGTGTATTAAGTCCAAAAGAACAGAGTAACGCCTTAAACAAGATGACATGATGTAGACGGACAATCTCATATCAACGACAGAGCCCATCTTGTTACCCTTGATGGCAACTACTTAATGTGTGCCTTGCTGCCCCTACTGTCACTGGGAAAGGTCACCACATGGTAGAACCCAAAACCAAGCACTTCTCCCATTGCAAGAATCATAGATCTAGTTGGCCAAACAAAACCCAAGACTCGGAGAGACTTACAAGGATATCAAATCATGCATATAAGAAATCAGCAAAGACTCAAATATATATCATAGATAATCTGATCAAAAATCCACAATTAATCGGATCTCGACAAACACACCGCCAAAGAAGATTACATCGGATAGATCTCCGTGAAGATCATGGAGAACTTTGTATTGAAGATACAAGAGAGAGAAGAAGCCATCTAGCTACTAACTACGGACTCGTAGGTCTGAAGTGAACTACTCACGAGTCATTGGAGGGGCGATGATGATGATGAAGAAGCCCTCCAACTCCAAAGTCCCCTCCGGCAGGACGCCGGGAAGGGTCTACAGATGAGATCTCGCGGAAACGGAAGCTTGCGGCGGCGGAAAAGTATTTTCGAGGCTCCCCTGGTTTTTTGCTGAATTTTTGGGAATATATAGGCCAAGGATCTCGGTCAGGGGGCGTCCAGGGAGGCTACAAGCCATGACACCGCCGCCTCCCCCTGGTGGCGGAGTGGGAGCTTGTGGGCTCCCTGGAGCCCACCTGGCTTGGCCCAGAGGCCCCTTGATCTTCTTCCATTCGGGAAAAAATCATTTCGGGGTTTTTATTCCGTTTGGACTCCGTTCCAAAATCAGATCTGAAAAGAGTCAAAAACACACACAAAACAGGAACTGGCACTTGGCACTGAATTAATAAGTTAGTCCCGAAAGAAGATAGAAAAGGTACATAAAACATCCAAAGATGACAAGATAACAGCGTGAAACCATAAAAAATTATAGATACATGTGAGACGTATCAAGCATCCCCAAGCTTAACTCCTGCTCGTCCTCGAGTAGGGAAGTGATAAAGAATGAATTTTTGATGCTTTCATGCTACCTAGCATAGGTGTCCTTTGTAATTCCTCTTATGTGACATGAATGTTCAGATCCATTTAGATTCAAAACAATAGTTTGCTATTGACGTGGAAACAATAATAATTCAAGCAAACTAGCAAGGTAATCATGAACTTTCAAAATAACAAGGCCAAAAGAAAGTTATCCCTACAAAAGCATATAGTCTGGCTATGCTCTATCATAATTGCACCACGAATTTAAATCATGCACAACCCCGGTATTGGCCAAGTAATTGTTTCACACCTTTACTTTCTCAAACCTTTTCAACTCTCACGCAATACATGAGCATGAGCCATGGTTATAGCACTATAGATGGTGTGGAGTGTGGTGGAGGTTGCAAGACAAAAAAGGAGAACATAGTCACATTAACTAGGCATATCAATGAGCTATGGAGATGCTCATCAATAGATAGCAATGTGAATGAGTAGGGATTGCCATACAAATGATGCACTAGAGCTACGAGTTTGTGAAAGATCTTAAAGAAAACTAGTGGGTGTGCATCCAACTTGCTTGCTCACGAAGACCTAAGGAAATTTTTAGGAAGCCTATCATTGGACTATACAAGCCAAGTTATATAATGAAAATTTCCCACTAGCTAAATGGTGGTGACAAAACGAGAGACTCTCAATCATGAAGATCATGGTGCTTAATATGCACAAGTGTGGAAAAAGTGGTAGCATTGTCCCTTCTCTTTTTTTCTCTCATTTTTTTATTTGGTGTGCTCTTTGGCCTCTCTTTTTTTTGGTGTTCTTCTTTGGCCTCTTTTATTTACTCACATGGGACAATGCTCCATTAATAATGATCATCACACTTTCAACTCAAAACTTAGAGCAACTATGACTCTATATGGAATGCCTTCGGTAGTGTACCGTGGCAAAGATCTAGCATGGCATAGACATCAATGGAAACATCATGCTAGCTATCTTACGATCATGCAATGGCAATGTAGACGTGGTGGCATATGTCATGGTGGTAGTTGCATGGCAATATATCTCGGAATGACTTTGAAAAAGCCATAGTAGGTAGGTATGGTGGTTGTTTTGAGGGAGGCTAATGGTGGGTTTTGTGCACCGGCGAAACTTGCATGACACTAGGAAGATAGTGATGGTGGAAGGTGAAAGTGCATCTAAACCATGGACTCAACATTAATCATGAAGAACTCATATACTTGTTGCAAAAGTTCTATTAGTAATCGAAACAAAGCATTCAAAGCATACTCCTAGGGGAAGGGTTGGTAGGTATAAACCATCGCGCGATCCCGACCGCCACGCAAAGGATGACAATCAATATACTAATCATGCTCAGATTTCATCACATAGCGGTTCACCATACGTGCATGCTACAGGAATCACTAACTTCAACACAAGTATTTCTAGATCCACAACACCTTACTAGCATGACTTCAATATTACCATAACCACAACTCAAAACAAATTGAGATGAGTCAAACTTCTCTGACTATTCAATGCACATGAAGGTGGAAGTTTTTGTATCCCTTTGGATAACTACCCCTTTCGAGAATACTTTCAAAGCATAGATCAACTACCAAGACATGCACCGCTGTGCTCTAAAAGATATAAATGAAGCACATACAGCAAAAGTATCTAGCTCAAAAGATATAAGTGAAGCACATGTGAGCTGAATTGTCTACCTAAAGATATAAGTGAAGCTCGACAAAATCACGGTGAGTGCATGTCTCTCTCTCTAGGTGTGCAGCAAGGATGATTGTGACACAACAAAAATAAAAGACTCCTACGATACAAGACTCTCCAAGCAAAAACACATAACATGTGGTGAATAAAAATATAGCCCCAAGTAACGTTACCGATGGATTGAAGACGAGAGAGGGGATGCCTTCCCGGGGCATCCCCAAGCTTAGGATTTTACGGCATCCTTGAATCTCTTGGGGTGCCTTGGGTACCCCCAAGCTTGAGCTCTTTCCACTCTTTATCTCTTTGTCCATAAGAACTTCACCCAAAACTTGAAAACTTCACAACATGAAACTTAAACAGAAACTCGTGATAACATTAGTATGAGAAAGAAAACCACCACTTCCTTAGGTACTATAGCAAACTTAAATTCTACTTATGCTAATGTTGGGTTACTGTATTTTCAATCTTCCATGTCTAATACCCCCCCCCCCCCGATACTATCCATAGTTTCATCAAAATAAGCAACCAACACAACAAAAACAGAATCTATTAACAGCAGTCCAGTCTGTAGCAATCTGTATATTTCGTATACCTCTGGTACTCCAACAATTGTGAAAATTACGACAGTCTGAAGAATTTGCATAGAAATCAGCAGCAAAAAGAATCAACTCAAAAGCTCTTACAGAAAAAAAAAGAAAATTCTTTTCGTGAGCAGAAAATTTCTATCTTTTCCAGCATGACCAAACGATCATCCCCAAGACTAATCATAACGGTTTTGCTTGGCACAAACGCAAAAATAAACACAAAAAACACAATCATAAAAGAAATATGAAAGTGTGGGAAACACAAAACAGAAATAAAAAGGATAGATTCGTTGGGTTGCCTCCCAACAAGCGCTTTTGTTTAACGCCCTTAGCTAGGCGAAAGGTGATGAAATCACGTATAGTCATCTTTGGTGCTCAAACCATAGGTAGCTCTCATCATAGATTCATAAGGCAATCTTATTTTATTACTAGGAAAGTGCTCCATGCCCTTCTTTAAAGGAAATTGAAATCTAATATTCCCTTCCTTCTTATCGATGATAGCACCAATAGTCCTTAGGAAAGGTCTACCAAGAATAATGGGACATGAAGGATTGCAATCTATGTCAAGTACAATGAAATCCACGGGTACATAGTTCTTATTTGCAACAATAAGAACATCATCGATCCTTCCCATGGGTTTTTTGACAGTAGAATCCGCAAGATGCAAATTAAGATAACACTCTTCAATCTCATGAAAACCAAGAATATCACATAAAGACTTTGGAATCGCGGAAACACTAGCACCCAAATCACACAAAGCATTGCACTCATAGTTTTTGATCTTGATTTTGATAGTAGGTTCCCACTCATCATGAAGTTTTCTAGGTATAGAGACTTCTAATTCAGCTTCTCTTCAAGAGATTTCGTCATAGCATCTACGATATGCGCGGTAAAGGCTTTGCTTTGGCTATAAGCATGTGGAGAGTTTGCAATGGATTGCATCAAAGAAATGCATTCAAACAAGGAGCCATTATCATAATTGAATTCCTTGAAATCCAAAGTGGGAGTTTCATTACTTCCCAAAATTTTGACTTCTTCTACTCCACTCTCCACACCTTTATCATCAAGATAGGTGGACTCTGAATCATTGGGGCGTTTTTCAACCAAAGTGGATTCATATCCAGCCCCTCCATAAATAGGTGTGACACGCGAAAACAAAGATTCAAGAGGAGACACACCAAGCACTTTAAGATCTTCGTTATTTGCATCACTAGAACGCACCCTTTTAAACCATTCATGCCTAGCGCGAATTTGGGCGGTTCTTTCTTTTCTCTCATTCATGGAGACACGCATAGCTTTCAAAGTTTCATCCAAGTTGACCTTGGGAGGAGCGCATCTAACTTTCAAAGCATCAATATCACAAGACATCCTATCAACGCTCTTAGCCAAATCGTCTATTTTGAGTAGTTTTTCCTCTATGGACGCATTGAAAATCTTTTGAGAGTTGATGAACTCTTTGATATTACTCTCTAAATCATAGGGTAATTTGTTGTGATTTCCATAAGTGTTGTCGTAGGAATTGCCATAATTGTTAGAGGAGTTACTAGGAAAATGCCTAGGAACATAGTTTCCTCTAAAAGCATTGTTGTTGCCAAAATTGTTCCTACCAACAAAATTCACGTCCAAACTAGCGTTGCTACTCTCAATCAAAGAAGATAGTGGCATGTCATTAGGATCTACGGTAGCGTTTCTACTAGCAACCAAATTCATCAACTCGTCCATCTTAGCACTAAGCGAGTTAAGCTCTTCTATAGCGTGCACCTTTTTGCTAGCTGGCGACCTTTCAGTGTGCCACTAAGAGTAGTTGGTCATGATATTGTCTAGGAGTTTTGTAGCGTCTCCTAATGTGATTTCCATGAACGTTCCACCTGAGGCGGAGTCCAAGATATTGCGAGAAGCGAAATTCAAGTGAGCGTAAAAGATTTGTATAATCATCCACAAACTCAAGCCATGAGCGGGACAATTTCTAATCATAAGCTTCATCCTCTCCCAAGATTGTGCAATGTGTTCATGATCAAGTTGCTTGAAATTCATGATATCGCTACATAAGGAGATGATCTTAGCCGGCGGAAAATACTTGGATATGTAAGCATCTTTGCACTTATCACAAGAATCGATACTATTTTTAGGCAAAGAAGAAAACCAAGTTTTTGCGCGATCTCGCAACGAGAAAGGAAAAAAGTTTCAACTTAATCATGTCATTATCCACATCTCTTTTCTTTTGCATATCACAAAGCTCAATGAAGGTATTGAGATGGGATGCGGCATCTTCACTAGGAAGGCCAGAGAATTGCTCTTTCATAACAAGATTCAGCAAAGCTGCGTTGATTTCATACGATTCCGCACTAGTGGCGGGAGCAATCGAAGTACTAATAAAATCATTATTATTAGTGCTCGAGAAGTCGCAAAGTTTGGTGTTTTCAGCCATGATGACTTCAACAAAGAAACAAGCACACAAGCAAGCGAGAAAACTGGCAAAGGAAAACATCAAAGGAGAAAGGCAAATGAAAACGGCAAATGTGAAGTGGGGGAGAGGAAAACGAGAGACAACTGGCAACAAAATTAAATGCAGGAGATGAATTTGTGAGACCTACTTGGATAGATCTTGATCTCTCCTCCCCGGCAACGGCGCCGGAAATAGTTGTGCTACTGCAACAAAAGACCTTCCAGAGGCGCCACAAATAGGAGTGTTGCTTGATACTCCCGCGCCAGAAATACTTCTGCTGCCGCTACGCCTTAAGGGACTTCCTAGGCAAGTATGCAAAGGATTTCCCCCGTGGCCTTGGAGCCTTGCGTTGGTGTTCCCTCGAAGTGGAAAGGGTGATGTAGCGTAGCGGTGGTAAGTATTTCCCTCAGTTTGAGAACCAAGGTATCGATCCAGTGGAGGAGTATCACAAGAGCCTACACAAAGACAAAAAGCTTGCTCCCAACGCTATGAAGGGGTTGTCAATCCCTTATAGATTGTTTGCCAAGTGAGAACTGAAAGCAACAAAGTAACAAAGCAAAGTAAAAGTGGAGGTGTAAACGATGGATCTGAATAGACCCGGGGGCCGTAGTGTTTACTAGTGGCTTCTCTCATGAAAGCAAGTAGACGGTGGGTGAACAAATTACTCTCAAGCAATTGATAGAACCGCGCAAAGTCGTGATGATATCTATGGCAATGATTATATTTATAGGCATCACGTCCAAAACAAGTAGACCGATACTTTCTGCATCTACTACTATTACTCCACACGTCGACCGCTATCCAGCATGCATCTGGTGTATTAAGTCCAAAAGAACAGAGTAACGCCTTAAGCAAGATGACATGATGTAGACGGACAATCTCATATCAACGACAGAGCCCATCTTGTTACCCTTGATGGCAACTACTTAATGTGTGCCTTGCTACCCCTACTGTCACTGGGAAAGGTCACCACATGGTAGAACCCAAAACCAAGCACTTCTCCCATTGCAAGAATCATAGATCTAGTTGGCCAAACAAAACCCAAGACTCGGAGAGACTTACAAGGATATCAAATCATGCATATAAGAAATCAGCAAAGACTCAAATATATATCATAGATAATCTGATCAAAAATCCACAATTAATCGGATCTCGACAAACACACCGCCAAAGAAGATTACATCGGATAGATCTCCATGAAGATCATGGAGAACTTTGTATTGAAGATCCAAGAGAGAGAAGAAGCCATCTAGCTACTAACTACGGACCCGTAGGTCTGAAGTGAACTACTCACGAGTCATTGGAGGGGCGATGATGATGATGAAGAAGCCCTCCAACTCCAAAGTCCCCTCCGGCAGGGCGCCGGGAAGGGTCTACAGATGAGATCTCGTGGAAACGGAAGCTTGCGGCGGCGGAAAAGTATTTTCGAGGCTCCCCTGATTTTTTGCTTAATTTTTGGGAATATATAAGCCAAGGATCTAGGTCAGGGGGCAGCCAGGGAGGCCACAAGCCCTGACACCGCCGCCTTCCCCTGGTGGCGAAGTGGGAGCTTGTGGACTCCCTGGAGCCCACCTGGCTTGGCCCAGAGGCCCCCTGATCTTCTTCCGTTCGGGAAAAAATCATTTCGGGGTTTTTATTCCGTTTGGACTCCGTTCCAAAATCAGATCTGAAAAGAATCAAAAACACAGAAAAAACAGGAACTGGCACTTGGCACTGAATTAATAAGTTAGTCCCAAAAAAGATATAATAGGTACATAAAACATCCAAAGATGACAAGATAACAGCGTGAAACCATCAAAAATTATAGATACGTTTGAGAAGTATCAAGTGCCCTCACCATTAGTCATGCCCAAAACTTGGATCTAGTCGAGTAATGTGTCCAGTGTTGACGTTTCGGCGGTGCTTGGGCCACTTGTGTGCTCGGGGGCGACTGGTTTCCCTAATCCCTCGACGGTACTTGAGACCGCCTTTGGGGATAGCTCAGCTGACACAAGTTCGGACGCCCCGAGCCTATCGGGCTTTAAGGCCGGATCAAGGATGAGTTTTGTCTCGATGATTGGATTCACAACATCGGAGGATAAAGCGTTGAGGTCCGTGCGCTCCTTTAATGTAGCGAAAACCCTGTTAACACAAGGTCTCCCCGGGGGTCGGTGGTGAACTCTAGGCTCCCGAACCTAACTTCGTGACTGAGGGTGAAATTTCTGATCTGACTGAGGTGGCCGGCCGGATCGACGTGGAGAACGATGCTTCCGAACGCGAAGATTTATCCGGGGACGAACAAGTCCGTGTTGCGGACCTACTCGCTGATCACTAGACGTGCCATTGAAACTTTTAGTGATTCCGCAGTGGAAATCTCAATGAAAGCACCAATGTCGCTGTCAAAACCGACAGATCTCGGGTAGGGGGTCCCGAACTATGGACCTTGGATCGATGGGTTGTAAGAAGAAGGGACAAACATCGGTTTACCCAGGTTCGGACCCTCCTATGGAGGTAATACCCTACGTCCTGCTTGATTGTATTGATGAAGATGATTACAGAGTAGATCTACCTCGAGATCGTATATGCTAAGCCCTAGATGATTCAGCGTCCTCTACACGAATAGAGGTCCCTAGTTTCTATAGACACCAGAGACCCTAGGGTTTATAAGTTACCGACTATAATCGGGATAGATGAGTCGGCCTAGTCCTTCTAAGCTTGGAGTACACGCTGGCCCTCAGGGTCGTCCTTCCTCCCTACGAAGTTGTCAACTATCCGGACTCTGATGATTCGGTCCATGGGCCAACGCCCTGAGGACCCCTTAATCCACGACTCCCTAAGTGGCCAAGCTCGAGAGCAAGCAAGACCGCATAGTCTGACGCTGCCTAGCCTACGTTGCGATCTCCTCCTTCTCCTCCTCATCCGACAGGGCTGACTATGATGGCTCCGACGTCAACCCACCTCCTGCTGCGGACGGCTACAGCATTGTCTACGACCGTAAAGGCAAAGGCCCGGCGAGGGAGTGATGAAGCTCGTGCTCTCCTTTTAGATAATCTAGTATTAGTATGTAGTTAAAATGTGTCGGATTGTTGAACTGTGTTAATTACACCATTTTGGCGATGTTTTATATTAATTATGCTCGTTTGGTATCGGCTATATGTTTGTTTCCTATCGATTTTGATCGTTCGATGCTCTACGTACTACGTTGCACGGATTCGTATGGATACACTGCGTTGGATATGAGATACACAAATGTAGAAATATGGATTTAAAGAATACCCAGTTAGTATTTATGAATCTGATTTGCAAGATGTTATTGTAGATGCTATTAGATCTCGTCGACGGATACTTAACCAAGATAGCAACCCTGAAACAAAAAATACAAAGCTGAGAATCTGCTTTCTATATTTCAAAGATAGGATTTTTTCAGAAATATATATCGGATACAACAAAGTTTTCATCGGTCAAAAACCAAGTACACAAGCTAAAATCATAAACAAGAAAAGCGACGAATTAAGAGCATCTCCAACAGGCGCCGAACGTGCCGCGCGCCCATCGGCTGGTTTGGTGCGGCGCGCAGCGCTCGCTCCAGCAGCCGCGCTAAAATGCAGTGCGGATCATGGCTCTTTTTTGGATCAAGACTTCTTCACGGGCAAGGTTGACATATTCCTTTTGCGCATCATTGAACAAAGATGTGTCCAAGAAGAACAAGTGCTTCTCCCATTCCAACAACTTAGCTCACTCCTCCATGCCCACCTTCCTCTCCTCCAATGCCACTTTCCTCTCCTCGACCGCGGCATCTTGGTTCCTTGTCATTTTCCTCACCTCGTTGGCTTCTTTTCTTGCCTTCACAATAGCTTCCATAGCATTTGTGAGCTCATCATCTCCTTTCCTCTTCTTCTTTTCGGTTTTGTCTTTCTTGCATCCATCCGGTCGTTTTGGCTTCGAGTATGAAACCGAGTTGGGTGTGGGGCTTCTCTTGCCATCATCACTTGATGCATCATCCTCCTCCTCATCATCATTCAACTCAATTGTTCGCTTGCGTTTGTTGCTCAAATGCAAATCATCCAAATCTTCACGCTTCTTCCATTTCTCATCATCCTTTAACACTTCATAGCAATGAGGCAAGGTAAAGATCTTTCCTTTCTTGATCTTCCCCTTCTTGGTTGTCCTCGTCTCTTCTTTGAACAAGTTTTGTGCAATGTTGTACTACAAGAAAAGCAAAACAAGTTAGCACTTCGGACACCAAAAACAAGTATGATGAACATGTATGAGATGCCACTTACTCTATCATCCTCATTTGTGCCACTTGGATTAATCTTGTCAACTCCCTTTTGTGCGGCCGCCCACTTTTGACAATCCGAGTTGATTGTCGACCATCGGGACCGAAGTGATCTCTCGGAGCGGTCAATTCCACTCAAGTTCTGAGCATCAAAGTATTCTTTCATTCGCCCCCAATAAGCATCTCTACTTTGATCACCTCCAACGGATGGATCCCTCGACACTTGCAACCAAGTATTGCATAGTAACTTGTCATCGTTGGTGGTTTAATTGCCCGCTCTTCGTTTTAGCGCGTTGACAATGCCCTCACCCTCCTCGTCCACCTCAAACTCATGGTCTTCGATATGGATGTCATTGGTTTCAGACCAATACGAATTGTTGGACCCAACACCCATAGTTGACATGTATGCATCATCGTTGAGACTACAAAGTTTTTTGAATTGAAAAAATAAGCTATCTATATGTGATGATGCATTGAAAAAATAACAAGAAAATAAAAGTTGGAATTTTTTTTTCACGTTGGGGGCATTTCGTCGAACACGTGCTGCGCGTCGGCGGCCGGCTCAACGAGTGAGCTCGCCGGCGCTTCGGTAGCCGCCGCGCCCGTCCGCCGCCCTGCAAGCTTCTTTCCCCTCGCCTTCGAGCTGCCGGAGCCGTCCGCCGCCTTGTTCTTCTTCCCGGATGTTTTTCCCTTATTCGGCCGCGCCGCATTGGGCAGCTTCGACGTTGCGGCGGCGGCACGGGACGGCGCCGGCGCGACGCCACCCGTCGCCGTGGTCATCCGCGGCGGCCAGAAGAGGCTGCGCGCGAGGCCGACGGTCGGCGGAGCTCCGGCGGTGGCGACGCCAACGCTCCCCGCGCTAGGGTTTTCGTTGGGGGGGGGGGGTTGTACAACGGAGTGAGCGGGGTGCCGGTGTGCGCGTCCATGGGTGCGGTGGCAGGGCGCCGGCGCCGGCGCGCGCGGTGCTTAGGAGGAGGAGAGGAGAGAGTTTCGCGCGAGCGCTCGAGTCTGCCGCACGCGGAAGCTGGCGGCCCAAATACACCACACGCGATTGCGTTTCGGCCAGCGCGCTGAACTGCATATGCTGCGCGCGTCGTTTTTGCGCGCCCGCTGGAGCCACCCGCCGCTTTGCGCGCGCTAAAACGGCCGGATTTGCGGCGCGGCGCTAGTTTAGCGTGGCTGTTGGAGATGCTCTAATTAAGCAACTGCAGAGATGAAATAATTTTCTAGGACGTCTCTAATGGAACGCCCACTCGTTCTCCTTTCTCACGGTTTCCTCCTCTTCCTCGGTGAAGTCGTTTACGATGTAGAACATTTGGCGCACCTCCTCAACCGACTTATCCTTGATGTTGTCGGCCACCCTCCGGCAGCCGAGGTCCAGGAGCCCCTTGATATTCAGTTAGTTGGCGGCAAGGATTATGTCAAACAGCGTGGCCTGATCGACGGTCACGAAGCTGGCGTCGAAGCTCTTCAGGTCCTCCTTCTCACCGTTGCTGTTGTCGTCGTCTCTCGTGTCGTTGTTGCTGTTGTGGTCGTCGCTGGCGTTGTTGCTGTTGTTGTCAGCGGCCGCGGCAACGTGCTTGTTGCAGTACTCGATGACTTTGGAAATGATCTTGGCGTAGACGATGGGCAGGGGGATCCCGTCGTCGGCGCACCCGTCCTCGATCATGTGTTTGATGGTCTCTGACATCTTCGCCGCCGCCTCCGTGACTTCAAAGCTCTCGCCGTCGGAGCTGATCAGCGTGAACATCTTGTTGTTCTTCTCGCCCACGACGACGGCCTCGCTGCTGCTGCTCCTTGTGTACGACGACGTCGCAGCCATGCGTCTTTCTGCTTGTTCTCTTTTCTAGTCGTGTGTGTCGATCTTCGACCGTAAGCTCGGATCGATCGGTTTCGGTTTGATTCCGGGCAATCGTACGTGCACCCATATTTGAAGGGCCGGACAAAGGGACGAACGTACGTAGCCGAGACCGAGACGTACGTGTACTCGACCACAATCACCTACGTACATGCCATGTCTTCATGCTTCGATCGGACCAGGACTCTCTTTTTTTCTGCGTGGAGTTTCGATCGAACTCTTTTACTGGGCACGCTGATGACTACGCACGAAGATTCAAGATTCTCCTCATCAATGCTCTACAGCATGAATTTGTCGTCACGAGTCTCGAAAAATTACCTGACCAAAATTGGCTAATTACACAACTTTTAAATTGTTTGCATATTTATATGGAAATGATAAATCCTGGATTTTTGGATTTTAAGATGACAACCCGGATATTTTGTATGACAAATTTAGTTCACGTGAGGTTGGCAAACATGAAACTAGTAGAAAACAAGATTTTGGTCCCGTTTCGTAAAGGCCTTTAGTTCCGACTAGCAAAAAAGCCCGTGCGTTGCAACATAAGAGAAAATAGCACACGCTTTGAACGTAATATATTAGCACATTTGTGTTGTCGACGATGGCCTCAGTGCTCACACAACGGAAACGCGTTTGAATGTACAATCACTCGGAATAAGATGAGAAATATGTTGTTTCTCCCCACGAGATTTTCCAAAGGTATGCATGTGTGGTTAACGATGTTTTCTTTCCTCTCAATTTGGTTTTAATTTAATGGATATTTATTGCAATTCGTATGGTCGTCGGAAGGAGAGAAAAAAAAGACAGTGCATTACAGATTAAGTTTGCACCAAAAATAATATTTAAGAAGTATTCAACAGCTAAAAATAACATCCTATTTAGATTCTACACATTTTTTTCAATCAAATTTCATATATAATATGTTAAAATCGGAGTTACGGTTTAAAAGATATGGATAATTTTGTTTTAGATAAAATATGGATTGATTAACGGAAAAGTCAGGGTTTTTTTGTTACAAAAAAACGTTTCGGCTGACTTAAATAGGGATGGCGGGTTGATTACCTGAAACATCAAGGAGTTTACTGTAAAATGCAAAAAAACGGTTCGGCACTGACTAAAAGATGGACCGCGGGTTGATTATCTAAAACTGTGAGGACTTTTCTGCAAAAGGACAGAAAACGGTTCGTTCTAACTTAAAGTTGGACTGCGGATTAATTAACTGAAACTGCGAGGGCTTTTCTACAAAATGACCGACGACGGGGCGACAGAAGTGCTGCGCGCTTTACTATTAGGGGAGATTGTGCAACCGGGACAAAGCGGTCAGTCCCCCATTTTTTAGTCTCGATCGTGTTATGAACCAGGACTAAAGGGGATTCACGTGACCGCTACATAGCGCTCAAGCAGAAGGGCCTTTAGTCCCCGTTGGTAACATCAACCGGGACTAAAAGGGCGCCACGCGTTAGCCACTGCCTTAGTGCTGGGTTTAGGGTTTTATTTTGGAAGGAGGGGTTTTTTAGGGTTTAGGGATTTTATTTTATGTTTCCATTCTTTTTGTGTTTATCATTCAATTCTTTTTCATTTAGGATTTTATTTTTATTTTATGTTTTTCATTCAACTCGACGTTAGCTATTAATAGCAATGAAGGAACCGTTATACTACATCGTTATGAATATAGAAAAATGACTTCTTTCTTTGTGCTTGATCGAACAATAAGTTTTCGTATATATATATTCGACGCTACTACATATAGCACACGGTCATGTACATGATATAAACTTGTCATGTCTTATATAACAACTAAAGTTGACACCTCGCGTCAACTAAAGTTGCCATTAAAAAAGGGATGAAATGCTTAAAATCATAACGTTCAGGATTTATCGGATCCTATTTATAACTTTATAAACATGTAATTGCCAACTTCAGCCCTTTCGACGGTGATATGGCAGTATTCATTCCTTCAACTTCTTTTTCGGGGTCCTCAAATGTTGATAGGTGACAAAACAAAATTAGACACTTGCACCAGTTCTTGACAGGATGGACCAAGAATCAAAGCGGTTTATATAAAATGAAAAAAAAGACTCATTCGGATCATTAAAGAATCAAAGCGTTTGTTGGACCAAATGAACATACGATCAAGTAGAGACAGACAGTTCTAAGAGAGCTAGTTGATCAATAGCGGAGTTGAAGGCATCAACATCTGCTTTGTGGAACTTTATGTTTTTTTATGGGCAAAGCGTATTAAATCTGCGGACAATGACGTGCCATCATGGAATCAAAGAGGTCGACAAAATTGTCGGGGTCGCTGTAGTTGCTCCTGCAGCGTCTGTCCCAACTGACTAGTGAAGCCCACACATGGCGTAATCCATCCATTCTGTTTTGTCTTGGTGCCACGTACGAAATCCCTTTTGGATAGGACGGCAAGGTTAAAAAAGATTGGAATTATACTAAACACATGGTGCAAACTTAGAGATTTAAAGGTGATGGCTCACTTCTAACTAGCCCTACAACATTAAGGTTTAAATCAGACTTTTATTTCATGGATCAATCAGTTCAAGGAATTTACTCCTAACAAATTCTTATAGGAATTCTTATAGAATTAGAGAGCATTAAAAATACGGTATTATATTATGGCATTTTTTTCCTTCAAAAAGAAAGAGAAGTCTTTCATAAGAAAGAAGACATCACAGCTAATAGATCTCCGAGTATTACTTCATTTTGAAGATCCCATGCATGCACAATGTGTTTCATCACCGAAGAGCGAAGAAATGGCTCCTACGTTCACAGTTCAAGTTGAGCCATCGCCTACGCATTTGGTTTACCCGCTTGGGTTATGCTGAGCGTGGCCCCGCGAAGAAGGCAAGGGCGCCAACGAGCGGAGCGTTGGTGTAGGTGGACGGCTCGGCCTGGGCGTAGTTGTCGCGGCTGTCGGAGTAGCTGTCGCTCTGGTCGGGTCCGCCCACGACGGCGCCGACGAGCACGTTGCGGTCCGGGTCCGACGAGTGCAGGTAGCGGAACCCCTCGTCGCAGCCGATGCGGGCCGGGTGGTCGCGCACCGACGGCATGGAAGCGCCCCGATGGTGCACGCGCCTCGGGTACCGCGCCCCGAACCCGACCATGTACGACATCCCCGCCGGGTTCGCGCCCAGTATGTAATCCACCTGCTTCTTGGCAAGCGAGACGAGGGTGGAGGGCGTGACGGCGGTGGAGCCGCAGGAGGCCGCGCCGCCGGTGGAGCCGAGGTACTTGGCATAGGTGAGGAGGAGGAAGGCCGTGGAGGTGACGTACTCCATGTTGCTGTAGCCTTCCTTGAACAGGAGGCCTCCTGGTGTGTACTGGGACTGGAAGCCGCCGGCTCCGGGGACGAGCGAGCAGATGTACTTGTCGGCGTGTGCCTTGTACGTGCGCAACCCCTCCACCCGGTTCTGCAGCAACACCTGCGCGCGCGCCGAGAGACGAACGTGCATGAGCAAGCAAACCATGGCAGCCGGCCGGTAAGTTTGTCTAGTTTTGGATGGATGGATGGATCATGGATGTAACCTTGGAGAGGAGGACTTTGGTGGCGGCGCGCTTGTCGTCCCAGCTAACGGTGTACCCGTCTTGCTCCGCGCCCAGAGTGTGCCCGTTGGAGTTGATGTACGACATGTACGGCGAGCTCGATGATGGCGACGACGCCAGGTGCAGCCACGTCGCCGCCCAAAGGAGCTCGTCCTGCATGCATGCATGCATGCATGCATGGATTAGTATATGTGCTTACGGTCATGGTTATTCCGACTCCGCAGCAGCATCATGCATGCATGCTGTGTTGACGTGCGGTTGTGGATTGTTTTGTTTACCTGGTAGCCGGAGTAGGAGCAGTAGAAGGGACACACCACGGAGCTGAGCGAGTCGCTGTAGGAGCCCCTGTACCGGTCCGCGAAATCGAACACCTGCCGAGCGGCGCGGAGCAGCTTGGACGAGTAGGCCGGGTCGCGGGCGCGGAACACCAGGGAGGCCGCGGCCAGCGCCGCCGCGGTCTCGCCCGCCACGTCCGACCCGGGGCTCTGGGGCGTCACCTTGTACACGGCGCGCGGCGTGTCCATGTCCTCCGCCCGCTCCCAGCACCGGTGGTCCTGGTACGGGTCCGCCACCTGCACGTACAGCGCGCCCGGCGTCGCCGTCGCCGCCTTGAGCAGGTAGTCGGAGCCCCACCTCACCGCGGCCTCGGCGTTCGCGAGCTGGCCGCCCGGCATCGCGCCGCCGAACTCCACCACGCTCCACGACAGCATGGTCACCGTGAACGCCATGGGCAGGCCGAACTTGACGTTGTCCCCGGCGTCGTAGTACCCTCCGACAAGGTCCACCTGATCAAAGCCAACAAGACACACGTAAATTAACGGACGCGCTCGTCGACGGCAAGCATGTCATGTGTGATGTGTCTGGGTAAGTACATTGGAGGCGTTGCCGTCGGACAGGGCGGAGTCGGCTCGCCACGCCACTCGTTGTCCCCGCGGCAGCTTCCCCGAGCGCTGCGCCTCGAAGAAGAGGACCGCCTTGTCGAGGGCGTCCGCGTAGTTGAACGCCGCGGCGTTGCGCATGCCGGCGACCAGACAGAGGACGGCGATCAGGTAAGTGGACATGCAAGCTTTGGAGGATGCCATGTCTGGATGTGCGTTGGTGCTTAGCTACGTACCACGGTATAGGACTATATATAGCGGTCGATCACTTGATTCGGCTCCATGAAAGGTGGTTTGTATCATTGTATGCATGGAATGTGACCTGACAGTTATGGTAGTTGCTCGTCGGAGATTGGAAGCGACCGGGAAGGGTGGCGTGTGTCGCGGACCCGTGGGACAGCGAATGCTACAAAAGCATCGTCTCGTCTCGCACGGATCGACCGTCAACACAAGCCATAGCTTCTTCTACTGTACCCGAACACGAGCACGCTACTTTTTTTATAAAAAAACGATCACGAGCACGCTACGTAATGTTCGCCTTGATTTCCTGGCGCATTATCCCGTTCCTTTTTAAGGTGATGATGATGACTTATCTCTCATTCTTTTTGGTTGGTTCTTGTGAAACCCGATCGATATATAGAGTGCAGGCAAGGCGCGCGGGTGCTGCCGGCGTGAATCCAGACTCTGGCCGGCCGGCCAGCATGCGTGCAAGCGTCCATTCAGAGGCGGGCACGGGATTAACGGCGCCCTGCCGCAGGTACAGACGCAGCTTGGTCAGAACTTCGCTCTGCTTAATTTGCTCCTGTTAACTAGTAGGAGTGGTAGCTTTCTGCGTGCGGCCGTCGCTAATTACGGCCGTTTGACTCACGGGCGAATTGGCCGCGGGACTCGAGGAGAAAGTTATGCTTTCATGTTTTATGCTGCTCATAGCGGACACTGTTTGGTTCATAAATTCTAAGACTTTTTTTCGTCTGAACTTATAAGTCCTAAGTTCCTAAAAAGTTTCTACCTGTTTGATTTTTAGGACTTAACATGGACTAAAAGACCATATTACAACTATAAGTCCCTATAAGACTCTTCTGGGAAGTCTTATTTTATAAGTCTCAAATGCCCACTTTAAGTCTCTATAAGTCCCTCCTGTTTGGCTTAGATGGGCTTAAAGGGACTTATAAGTTCTAAGTCCCTAATAAGTCCTTGTAACCAAACACCTCCTAACATATAATAGTATCATGCATATGAGGGGTGTTTGTTTACACGGACTTTTTGATGTAGGATTAAAAAATCTCTTTTAGTCTCATGTGAACCAAACATGAGGGACTTTTAGGGACTGAAACGGTGTATTTGGGACTAAAGTTAGAAGTCCCTGTTGGAGGGTCTTTTTGGGACTTTTTCCCACCGTGCCCCCGCACCACACCTTATCCAGTCGCTCCTCCCTGCTCCGCACTGCCCATTCCCCTCCCCCGCATCCAGTGCCCTGAGCCGCCGCCGCCATGGCCATCGATGAAGACGACGAGACACAGTTCTTCTCTCAGTTCCCCTCGCATCACCCGACATCCCAGGGCTCATCCGTCGGCGGAAATCTAGGGAGGGGAATTGGATTTTTGGATCTGAACAACAACGTCGACGACTTCCCCGAGTTGGGCTCATACCAGGAACTCCTCCAAGACGAGCCAGCCGATCATGGTTGTCCTTCGATTGGACCTGGTCGTGGGAGGTCTGTGTCCCAGGGAGGAGGAGGCCACACCCGGTGTGTGAGCATCGGTGGCGCTCACATGCGTCTGTTCGTCGCCCCGGGCGCAGCTGCCGTTGACGGAGGCGTCAGAGGGCGTGGGAGGTACGTGTCCCAGGGCACTGGACGCGGTGTAGGCCGAGCCTGTGGTGCCTCATCGACCGACATTAGAGGCGTCGCAGGACGGGGCTTCTCCATCTCTCAGGTTGCAAGCTGGCAACGTGCATCGTCATCTGTTGTGCCTTAAGAAGATGTCGACGACGGCTAAGGCTTTGAAGATGGAGACGACAACGGCGCTATTGGAGAGGTAAATTTCTCATTGGTAGAGTTGTGCAAATTCATCTTCTTTTTGTTTAGAAAATCATTGCCAAGCCTGATTGGACAGACAAGAATGATATTGTTTTTTGTAACATTGCTTGTGAGGAAGCTAGGGATGGGCACTGTGTGAATGGTACTTGGACAACTAGAGCCTACACGAATATGAAGACAAAATTTTATCATCGCGCTGGCCTCCTCCATAGTATCAAGCAATTCAAAAATTGTTTAACTAAACTCAAGAGCTATTATAGTGCTTGGGTGTGGTTGGGCCAGCAAACTGGTTGTGGCCGAACTGGAGACGGAGCTATAACAACATCAACTGACTGGTGGAACAAAAAAATTAAGGTATATTATTCTGCAAATTACAGTTGCATTGCTCACAGTTGAACACATTATTTAGCCTTGTCCTAATTACATAACTAATGCTACAGGAGAGACCGGATGTCAGAAAATTCAAGGGTGGCAATCCTGATTATTTGGATATTCTTATAGAGCTATTCCAAGGTGTGGTAGTTGATGGATCATCAGCTTATGTTCCGATAGATGAAGTGGAAGAAGAAGAATATGTTGCTGCCGATGATGGACATGAGCAGAGTCCAATGAGCACCACCAGCAGGAAGAGGGGAAGCAGCGGCGCTGAACAGTCAGCATCAAGCCCAAGCAAGAAACACAAGATCCCAATGGTGAAACTAATGATAGGGCTGATCAATACTATGAAGAGTGAGAACACTTATGACATGATCACTGAATATGCAAACAAAAGGAAGGAAGAAAAGTACAAGGCAAAAGAGAAGAAATCAAGCAACACTAAAGAATCTATTACTCATTGTCAATTGTTGGTAGTTCAATGTGGTGCAGATGAAACAAGTTTCGAGTACTTCATGGCAACTCAAGTGTTTGCAGATGAGGCAAACAGAGGCATATTTCAGAACATTTTAAGTACTGAGGCTAGACTGACTTGGTTGAAGAGGTGGTGCATGATGAAGAAATTGTACTAGTGTACTGGTGTTCTTTTTCGAATATAACTATGTAATGGACCTGTAGTGTGTGACCTTGTTAAATGATTATTGCATGTTAGTGTGTTCCATCATGTTTGTTGGGTGAAGAGGTGGTGCATGATAAATAAGTTGTACTAATGTTTGCATGTTTCAGGATGATGGAAGCAGTGCCGATGATGGCAGCAATGTTGATGGGAGCAGCAGTAATGATGAAGCACTAATGTTGTTGATGCACCAAAAAAGGAAGAGAAGAGTGATGCAGATTGCGTGCATGGTTGGTATGTACTACTTGGACTCTTACTGTAACAAAGGACCTAGAAGAGTACTAATACAGTCTGGGCATGATTGGGTTATGACAACACTAGCCAACAAAACTTCTTGTTACAACATGTTTAGAATGCACACACCAGTGTTTGAGAAATTACATAGTGTGCTTGTTGATTCCTATGGTTTGAAGTCCAGCAAAAGAATGTCATCGGTTGAGTCTCTAGGCCTGTTTCTGTGGATAGTAGGTTCCCCTCAATCTTTAAGACAAGAAGAAAACAGATTTGTTAGGTCACTGGACATAATTGTAAGGAAGTTTGATAAGGTTTTGGCCTGTCTGATCAAGCTAGCAAAAGACATCATCAGGCCAACAGATCCTCAATTCAAAACTATGCATTCAAAACTAATATCTACAAAATATTCACCATTTATGGACAATTGCATTAGAGCAATAGATGGGACACACATACAAGTTGTGGTACCAGTTGCCACTATTATCCATCATAGGAATAGACATAAGGAGAAGAGTCAGAATGTGATGTGTGTGTGACTTTGACATGAGATTCACATTTGTCCTAGCCGGTTGGCTAGGATCACTGCATGACATGAGGGTCTTCAATTATGCCCAATCCAGATTTGGTGAAAAGTTTCCAAAACCACCACCTCAAAAGTTATATCTTGTCGACTTAGGATACCCAAACAGACCGAATATCTTGCATCATACAAGGGTTTAACCTATCATTTCCAAGAGTACCGTGATGGCACAATGCCTAGAGGAAAAAAGGAACACTTCAATTTCAACCATTCTTCACTTAGAAATGTCATCGAGAGGTGTCTTGGAGTCTTGAAGAACAAGTGGAGGATTTTGTTTCACTTACCTAGTTACCCACAACAGAAACAAAGCAAAATCATTGTGGCTTGCATTGCTCTGCACAATTTTACTAGACAAAGTCAACTAGCCGATATAGATTTCGACTTGTGTGATCAAGATGAAAATTATGTACCATTGTATGTGCCAACGACTACTCCAAGAAATGATTCAACCAATGAGACAGATAGTGTTGCTATGAATCAATTTAGAGATTGGATCGCTGATGGGTTGTGGTCGTTGAAACATCAATGGTATATTATTTCGGTTGTTATGAACAAGTGTTCTTTGCTTGTGTAATCTTTGCTTATAAAATAGTGTTATGAACAAGTGTTATTTAATAACATGGTCAGGGGTAACATGGTCTTTTTGCATGTCATTTAATAACCTCTAGTCCCTGTTAAGTCCGTGGAAACAAACAGGTAGGGACTAGGGACTTTTTATTTGTGACTAAAAGAAGTCCTAGGACTTTTTAAAAAAACAGGGCCTCATACAATTGTACTCCTTTCGGTCCTTTTTTGTTTGCGTTTTAGCTCCAGCCCAAATACCAACAAGTGGAACACTCAACAAATTTTGGACTATTTTACCCCTCAATTGCTACAGAGGAGACCTTGGGCAATTAATCCATCCATGCAAACGATTGGCCTGCACCCATATATTCTCGCATCCACTCTCTCTCTCTCCCCTTCATCTCTATGCATGTGCTTCTCTCTTCCGGTCTGCATGCATGCGCATCATTGTGGCGCCTTTCGCTCCGTGCAAGCCATTATCTCACCCATTGCATGGCCTATTTTTAGAGCATATTTCTCCATATGTGGTTTTGGTAATTGATGACAATCTCGAAGGACTAATGGTTGCCTTAAGTTATATTTGAAGGATTTGTCCATATGCACTTCTTGAAGTCCATCTGTTGGTGTCAAGGAGTTTATATCATGACCAAGGTGGTATTCAAGGTATTATCTAAAGATTGGTCATAATGACACAAGGTTTATCAAGACTAAGCAAAGAGTAAATCAAGATGATCAACACACAAAGTGTACAAGATGTACCGAGAGGGATCAAGTGATCACATAGTATGGTAAGCATTGTCCATAACGCTTTCGTGTACTAACCCATGGTCCTTGTGAGAGTTCTATGTGGGGTTAGGCGTGTCTCCATGGGTTTTCGTCAAGAGGAAGATCTCATTCAACCTACGAAGGATGACATCAAGTGGTGATCGTCATCAAGATTGCGGTGTGCAAGTTCAAGTGGAGCATCACGAAGATATCATGCATGAAGCTTGCCGTCCATTGTGGTGGCAATGGACTTGTGAAGATGTGGTGAAGAGTGGCTCACCCATAGTGAGTATGGGGGAGCAATAAACTAGTGTTCGTCAAACCAAGGCAATCAAGAAAGGTGGTCCATCTTGAGAAAGCCAAGATCATCATCATCTAGCTCAAGAGGACTAGGTGCAAGGTATAGGTTTTCCCTTGATAGGTTTTGTATTATAGGATAGATTGTCGTACTGTCAAGGGGGGCTCTCAAGTGAGTAGCTTGATCGTATCGTTTGTTGAGAGCTCAAACCATTTGCATCCTTACATCATACTTCTTGGTTCTTGTTTGGTGTTTCTCTTTTTTAGTTTTATAGTTTATGGTCATCTTCATGAAAAGCTCGAGTTCATCGAAACCGGAGTCCATATGCATCTTCTATGATGTTTTCGATGTTGTGAGTTTTTACCGGTCTTATTCAAGGAAGGGTTCTCACCATTTTCTTATGGGCCTTTTCTCACTTGCTTTTTATTGATATTTATATCAATATTGTATTAGCCCATGTCATTAGCTTTCTAACAAACATGGTTTTGTTGAATTCGGAGTCCGTATGCGAAAGTTAAGGCAGTTTCTGTGGCGAGCGGTAGTACCGCTCCATCGGACTTTATTTGCGCATCCTTTTTGCCTCAGCATGGTTAGTGAACCTACTGAGTGGTAGTACCATTCCCACGAGCGGTAGTACCGCTCTGTCAGACTTTATTTGTGCATCCTTTTTGCCTCAGCATGGCTGGTGAACTTACCGAGCGGTAGTACCGCTCTGTGCGGGCTGTGAAGCATAACAGTTGGATTTTTCCCACCTAAAAAAGGGGGTCTTCTTCCCCTTTGAACCTTATCCGTGAAGCAAGTTTGCCTCCATTGTTGACCTTCTTCGAGCTTGCTAACTCTCAACCCCTCCAATGATTCTCGCTGGTTCTTGAGGGAAAAGAGAGAGGAGATCTAGATCCACATTTCCACCAATCACTTTCTTCTCTAAGTGAGGGGAACCCCTTGGGTCTTGATCTTGGAGTTCTTTGTGTTCTTCTTCGTTCTTCCTCTCGTTTTCCTCCCTAGCATTAGTTGCTTTGGTGGGATTTGGGAGAGAAGGACTTGGGCACTCTGTGTGCCCTTGCCATTGCATTTGATCCACATTAGAAGTTGAGAAGCTTATTACCCTTGGGTACTTGGTACCCCTAGAATCTTGGTGGTGCCTCGGAGCTCAATCATTGTGGTGTAAAGCTCATGGCAAGCGTCGGGGTCTCCAATTAAGTTGTGGAGATTGCCCCGAGCATTTGTGATCACCTCGAAGCCATAGGCCATTATGGTGAAGCTTCGTGGTGTTGTTGGGAGCCTCCAATTAAGTTGTGAAGATTGCCCCAACCTTGTTTGTATGGGTTCGGTGACCACCCTCAAGGGTCCCTTAGTGGAATCACGACATCTTGCATTGTGCGAGGGCGTGAGGAGATTACGGTGGCCTTAGTGGCATCTTGGGGAGCATTGTGCCTCCACACCGCTCCAAATGGAGATTAGCATCCGCATGGGTGTGAACTTCGAGATACATAGTTGTCTCCGCATGCCTCGGTTATCCCTTACCCGAACCCTTTACTTATGCACTTTACTTTGTGATAGCCATATTGTTTCTTGTCATATATCTTGCTATCACTTAGTTGTTTAATCTTGCTTAGCATAAGTTGTTGGTGCACATAGGTGAGCCTAGTTGTTTTAGGTTTTGTGCTTGAAAAATTAACCTTTAGTTTTATTCCGCATTTGTTCAAGCCTAAAACGTAATTATTTTAAAGAGCCTATTCACCCACCTCTAGGCGACATCCGCGTCCTTTCACCTATGAGCAGGAAGAACACTAGCGACGCTTAAAACTGGTGGAATTTGGAGCCAAAGCAATTCTTTTACCGCCATGGCTGAATAATTTGAGCAGATGATACCTTGTCGCCAAAATTTTCAACTCCCTCTTGGACTGAACAACCCGCCATATATTAGAAGCTCAAGACTAAACAAGCGCCCGGACACCACCAACGTTCGGCTGCATGCCGTAGTTCGCGAACGCACCTCCTTGCACGAGTGTGTCACCAACCGCGAGTGGGAGCATGCCGCCGTGCACGCCACCGTCCACGAGTGCGTCGCCGTCTGCCAGCGGGAGTAGGCCACCTGGCACAAGTGTGTCGCCGTCCGCCAGCGGAAGCACGCCACCGACCGCATGTGCGCCGCCTTCTCGGAACACACCACCGTCCCCGAGCGCAACTCCTACAGGGAACACACCGCCGTCCACGAGCGCATGACCCTCTGTGAGCGGGAGCACGCCACCATACGCGAGCTGACCGTCGTCCACCTCGAACAAGCTGTCCTCCGCAAGCAAGCTGTCGTTCAGGGGCTGACTGTCCTCTAGAGGTTGGCTATCCTCCCACAATCATGATGGGTGGATTTCATCCCTGAATAGGGGATGTGGAGTAAGAAGTGAAAGTGGAGAGAAGAGGAGACGAGGGGATGTGGAGTAATCTGCTGGGGGGATGGGAAGGAGAGGAAGAGGTAAGCGGCTGCCTCGGGAAGATGCGAAGGACATTGGAGAGAGAGCGATGCGAGTAACTGCACGCATGCATGCGATCGACTGGAAAGCAGGGGCATAGCTGGAAACAGAAGCCAAAAAACCCAACACGCACAAAATTGCAGGAAAAACAAATTTTTCCAGAGCCCAAACAAAAAGGGATCGGAGGGTATGATACTACCTTCATAGTGCATAGTATCATAGATGGTCATATTTATTGACATGCATAACACATAGTAGCATAGCATTTAACATGATACAATATCTACCTATGTTACTCTAATCCCCTCCCTCTTCTTTAAGTACTTGCCACATCAGCATGTTTGCTAGTCCCAAGACTATGATACTAGCTATGATATCCCCACTAGAGCAACTTCAACGAGTGGATCTAAACGGATTCGTGCTTTGTCTACTTTTCGTTTGCTTGAATTGGTCACGCGAACTGGAGTGGCTTTTTCATTTGGGTCGACAGGTGCGCCCAATAAAAGGCACATCCATATATACCAACGTGACTGAAACTAACGAATTAGGTATAATTATACATAAATAGCCGGTCAAGCGCCGACCAACTTCCACTTAAACATAAATAGAAAATTAAAAACTCTAATAAATGTCGTCCTAGTATACCGTCTTGCCTTTTCCCTTGCCCTTCTTGTTGTTGTCGCCGCCATGTTTGAGGTCAATGAAGACGGGTGAGGCCCAACAAAGATGACTAGATGTGAATGAGGGTTGTGGGTGAGGTCGGCCCCACCGCACGCATCCGTTAAAAAGGACGGGCACGCGACCCTTCTACACACTATGAGGCGGGCCTGATGTCGGTGGTCACCATAAATATGACAACGAGTGGTAGTTGAGCGGCCGACATACGGGCCCGCGGTGGACACCGAGGGGACACACGACGCGTCCGCACCGATGCATTTCAGATGCAATTTTGGGCTGGAAATGGATCCGCGCGGACGAGAAGCGGATGCGTTTTGAATTTGGGTCGATGCGTTGGGCCTCTATTTTTATCCACACCGATCCAAACGGATGCAGGCGGACGATTTGAGTCACTACGTTGGAGTTTCTCTTAAGGTCGTGCAACCTGGATGTCTTCATCCCTTTTGTGTGATGAAAGATTGTACTCTCACCTAGAGTCCAGGTTTTCCTTTAGTTGCTGGCCCACAATAAACCTATGATTAGAGACAATCTTGAAAAATGGAAAATGAGCAAACGTTTAAATCGTGTTTTCTGTTCTAAACATGAAACTATTAATCATCTTTTTTTATTGTATATACTACATCTGTATCTAAATACTAGTCTTCCCAACTACAAGTATTTTGGTAAAAAGGAATAATTGCTAGAGAAAGTTTGAGAATCAATTTCCCTATTATTTGGTAAAATTGTAGGAGTCACTACTCAAAAGAGAGAATTTGCCATCAGTCCATTATTTGTCGTCTGCTAGCTGACAGCAAAGAAGTTCTTTGTTGTCAGCTTCCGCAAAACAAACATCAAAGAATGGACTCATGACAAAGATAATATTTGCCATCAGTACATTCTTTGTCGTCTGCTGGCAGACAGCAAAGGGCCTAGCTGGGCCTCACTAGACAGTGGAGCTGGCTAGGTCAAATGGACGGATCGGATGCCATGTGCTAGCTTTTTGTCGTGTGCGTTTATACTCTTCGGTTGTCCCCCCTCTCCCCCTTCCTCTCTCTCTCTCTCTCTCTCTCTCTCTCTCTCTCTCTCTCTCTCTTCCCCAACCTTCTTCCACCCCCGCAACCGGCGCCACCCCTCCCCCGACTACCTCGGACCACCACCGCACACTTCCCTCCCCCGACCACCTCCGGCCACCACCGCACCCACCCACCACAACACACCTCCCTCCCTTCGCCACCTCCTCCCCCCACCGCCGCACCTCCTCCCTTCCTTGCCCCATCGCCACAACCGGTACTACCCCTCCCCCGACCACCTCCGACCACCACAACATTAACCCCCCACCGCACACCTTCCTCCTTCCCCACCTCATTCCGCCACCGTTGCACCTCCTCCCTTCCATCCCCCACCCCCGCAACCGGCACCACCTCTCCCCCGTCCACCTCCCAGCAGGATCCCGAGCTAGATCCAAGATGCGATGCCTCATCGTCGGCCCTCCTCCTCCCTGTGGCCCTCCTCTACATGGCCCTCCTCCAACACCGCGACGACATCCCCCCTCCAAGGTGAGCCATTCTCGTCCACAAAATACTGCTCTGAGGCAATACTGTAACATATGTAGTACTTGAAATTAGAAGTACTTGAAAGTCAATTTATGTGGCGAAATTTGATGGTTGATGCACTGGCGTGACATTGGGTAATTTGTCCACCGGTTTTGGGTAGATGGTTAGGGTAGTAAGGAGTGAATTCTGCTAGGTTACAGAGCTAGGACTGTTGTCTAGCTTGTGGTTGCTTCACAATGGTCTAAAATGGCTGGTATTAGGTTTTGGAAGGTAACATATAAATTAGATAGAAGGAACTTGATTTTCGGCCATATTATGAACATATATGAGACATAGGAATTTCAGGAATTATTTTGGACAACAACAGGTACAAAGATAATATATTGTGAGGCATAGAACAAGGATCACAACACAGTGACACAATAAACTTTGTTATGGAAAACAAAATTAAACTCCACATACTACAATTCTAATCCTCCACATACCGACCGAGATTTATAATACTCAACATATTGTATGTGTAGGACTCCTCTTGGTTGTTATCAACATATATTGGGTTAATCAAACCTCTGGTCTGGGGATTCAAATCTAGTAATGACATGAGTATTGGTATCAACGTTGATGATCTTGTGGTTGCATAAGTCAGATACTTTACCAAGGGGTTGTTGTGGCGTGTGAGGACAAACCCGCTGGTATCTTTTGGTTCTATGATGTATGAGACAAGACCTGGATCAATGAGGCTCTTTTTTGATAAGTACTGGCATGTGGAACCAGTGACCTTGTTCCGGCCCAACTTGGCGCCAGGAAGCCCGATATCTTTTGGGTAGTCAAAAGCTCTGCCACAACATCTCTTGGCTATTTCCTAGTAGAGCAAGGTTTCCACTCTTCAAGGGAACAATGGCACTAGACGTGGTGGTGTTTATGCCTCTGGTTTTCCTATTGACAATGTGAGTGGACCAAACAACAAATTCAGTTTTGGAAACATGGTTTACGATGACAAGATTGCCATTGATTGGTATCTTGAGCTGTGTTAGGTTGACACTGGGGTTGGTGACGGCTGATCCCTATTAGCAACCCACACGGTAGTGAAAACTGGGATCTTGTTGAACTATATGCCAAGGTACCATCTGGAGGTGGCATTGTAGGACGACTTACTGATGTTTCTTGCTGCTGGCTGGAACAAGCCAAGGGCGAACTTGCCAATTCTTGAGACGAGCTTGTCACCGACGACGAGTGCTTGGCCTGGCGTGAGAGAGTCTTCATATCCAGCTGCAGAGAAGCACTAAAGAGGAGTGTGCAAGATGATAACCTCGAGTATTATGTAGACGGGAGGCATGCTAAAAAGTGAATAATTTAGAGAGGAAGAGTGGGTGTATATATAGAATGGAAGGCCAAGTGTTCAACTGGTTGAAGCTGACGGGGAAGTCCACTTGGGGTCAACTAAGTTCACATTGTATTAGAGTAGTATGTAGAGGAGTACTACGCAACCAAGATGAGTACTACTTCTTTTTGTAGGCAATAGTTAGTGCTTGAAATTAGAAGGAACTCTAGTAGCCTACAAACTGAAAGACGGATTTGTGTAGTTCTGTCTTTTAGTATTGCCATCTGAGCATCTATTGGAATCTAATGCTTCCTTTGTCATACAACACCATTCATCCTTCATTCTATTGTTCCACAATTTTCAAAGCTTGATTCCCTATTAGCGCATCAAGGTCTTTGTTGACAATTTTTAGTACTTATCAGATACACTTTTTGGTATGAATTTTCTACTTTCATGTCAAGTCTCGTCTCGTAACCTAGGTGTCTTCCGTTCGAAAGGGTTGCATCAATAAATATGCATGTCACCGTCATCCTTTCGAATTGTCCATGTTATCCATGGACAGCCTGAGTATGTGAAGATTGGGTTCGTTTTCCCATGCTCTGCCCCGGATCCGATGCAAAATTTTGTCAATGCATCATTGTTGTTCTTTGGGTACACATCCTCTGTGTTTAATGTCAAGACATGTACCAGGAGAACACCGGAGAGGTGCTGCCGAAATTTTGTGTCGGATCTGGTGCAGAGCATGGGGAAACGAACCCAATCTACACATACTCGGGTGGGATTAGGACCTATCTTTACCTGTTAGCGTGTAGGTTGCATGGACATAATAAAATTGACACACTTGATTAACTGATGAATATGTATGCTAAATAATATATATATTTCTTGTGTGTTTATTAGCTAGGCAAGATGAGTTATCGTGCGTGGATGTACACCAGTCACACTAGTCATAAAACACATGACCAATGAACAATAAACAAAAACCAAGGGGTTTGTGAAAACCGCATTTGCAAATGGCCGGAGAAAAACCTAGTTCCCCTGTCATGGGTGCGACAACTTTAAACAGATGACACAGGATGAAATGGGTAAACATCTGCATAAGAGGGGTTTTACGCCTGATTATATGGTGTGGACATCTCATGGTGAGTGTGTCGAGCGTACGAGAGCTAAGGTGGTTCGTCATCGCACCGACGAGGATGGTACCGGGATCAAAGACATGGCGCAAGACTTTGATGATGCTTAGGATTCGGACGATGAGATGGAGGAATCTACAAAGGCCTTCTATGAAATGTTGGAGTCTTAAAATTTTCCTCTCCATGAGCACACTAAGCCTTGTCAGCTGGATGCCATCGCGCAAGTAATGGCTCTGAAGGCTCATTTCAACTTCGGCAGAGAATGCTACGACGCGATGGTGACACTATTTGGACGTTTTGGGAAGGTAATGCCGGCGATGTTGCATGGATTTATTCCTGAGGATGAATAGCTAGTACTGGCAGAGCTGAGCTATTTCTTCCATGTTCTTTGGGCAAAAGAACTATCGACTGGCGTGGTAGATGACATGGAGGAGGTGGCGTCGGAGTTTCTCTACAAGTTAGAGAAGATCTTTCCACCGGGCTTCTTTAATCCAATGCAGCATTTGATTTTACATCTCCCAACCGAGGCAAGACTGGGGGCGTGCAAAATTGTTGGTGCTTTGCAACTGAGAGGATGCAGAAGACGCTTCGAGAAAAATGTCAAAATAAACGTAGAATTTAAGTGTCGATGGCCGAGGCATTCCTTACTCAGGAGGTGGAAAACTTCGTGAGAGCACACTACGAAGCCAAAAATCGTCATTTGCATAATCCAAAGCCTTGGTACAATTTTGGCGACCCTAAAAAAGGTGGATCCAACCTCAGCCTATTCAAACGAATGTGTCGTGGGAATGATCCTGATAATAGTACCTAGGGGTACGAACGGAGAGGCGAAGTCTAACTAGGCGTAGTGGATAGACTCGGATGTATGAGTTCAGGCCCCACTCAAAAGTGGTAACAACCCTACGTCTCGAGCCCTAAGGCTGATGTTTTCTTATGGGGTACGAAAGATTACAAGGTGTTGAACCCTTGAGCTAGAGCCCGGGAGTGGCTTATATAGTGCATGCCACGACCGGCCGAGCTTCATTACAAGGTGAGTTAAAGCTAATAAATAAATGAATTACTAGAAAAGGTAGCTATTACACACGACGTTACTGGTAACATGGATTTTCATTGCACCTCGTGTGATGGATTAAGTCCTTAGCCGTTGTAGCCTCCTTAGTGCCATCGCCTTGTTGTGGTCCGAGTGCCAGGATGCATCCGAGTGACACAAGGCGATCCAAGTGACTCCAGGAAGGCTGAGTGACGGTATGCTGTACCGAGTGAGATCGAGACTGCATCGGTGGCTTGAAGGACACTGATGTCCATAAGGGGTCCTTGATACATCTCCATCGTATCTATAATATTTGATTATTTCATGCCAATATTCTACACCTTTCATATACTTTTGACAACTTAATGTACTATTTTTGGGACTAACATATTGATCCAGTGCCCAGTGCCAGTTCCTATTTGTTGCATGTTTTTGTTTCATAGAAAATCCATATCAAACGAAGTTCAAATGGGATAAAAACTTACGGAGATTTTTTTGGAATATATGTAAATTTTGGGAAGTGGAATCAACAAAAGGCGATGCCCGAGGGGAGGTAGGTTGTTATATTGCATCGGTGGTATAAGCCATCGAAAATTTATATTGTAGTAGATACAATGCGAAAACAAAATATGAATTGGTTGGCAACAATACTTAAAGTGGTAATTTGCTTTATTATTACTAACGGATCTCACGAGGGTTTTGTTAAGTTTTGTGTGATTGAAGTTTTCAAGTTTTGGGCGAGATTGCGATGGATGAAGGAATAAGGAGTGGAAAGAGACTAAGCTTGGGGATGCCTGTGGCACCCCAAGGTAATATTCAAGGACTCCCAAGCAACTAAGCTTGGGGATGCCCCGGAAGGCACCCCCTCTTTCTTCTAACAACCATCGGTAATTTCACTTGTAGCTTTATTTTATTCGTCACATGATATGCATAAATCTTGGTGCGTCATGTGCTTTTTTATTTTTATTTTAATAATGCACCATTCTGGTATGAGAAAGTCCTTGGTTCATTAAAAGAAGGCTCTTTGCACCTCACTTATATCTTTTGAGTACGGCTTTATAGAATGCTTCATGTGCTTCACTTATATCATTTGAAGTTTGGATTGCCTGTTTCTCTACACATAGAAAACTGCCATTTGTGGAATGCTCTTTTGCTTCACTTATATTTGCTAGAGCATGGGCATATCTTTTGTAGAAAGAATTAAACGCTCATGCTTCACTTATATCTATTTAGAGATTTAACATGAGTTGGTCATTCACATGGTTAGTCATAAAATCCTACATAAAACTTGTAGAACAGTGAATATGATATGTTTGATTCCTTGCAATAGTTTTGCGATATAAAGATGGTGATATTAGAGTAATGCTAGTGAGTAATTGTGGACTGGTAGAAATATTTTTGTTAAAGTTTGTGATTCCGTAGCATGCACGTATGGTGAACCGTTATGTGAAGAAGTCGGAGCATAATTTATTTATGGATTGTCATCCTTTGTGTGGAGGTCGGGATCGCGCGATGGTTAATTCCTACCAACCCTTCCCCTAGGAGCATGCATGTAGTACCTTGTTTCGATGACTAATATTTTTTTGCAATAAGTATGTGAGTTCTTTATGACTAATGTTGAGTCCATGGATTATACACACTCTCACCCTTCCACATTTGCTAGCCTCTCTAGTACCACGCAACTCTTGCCGGTGCATTAAACGCACCTTCCTGAAAACAGGCACCATACCTACCTATTATGGCATTTCCATAGCCATTCTGAGATATATTGCCATGCAACTTCCACCGTTTCGTTTATTATGACACGCACCATCATTGCATATTGCTTTGCATGATCGTAAGATGGCTAGCATGATGTTTTCATGTTTTTGATTTCTTTGCTATGCTAGATCATTGCACATCCTGGTACATTGCCGGAGGCATTCATATAGAACAAAAGAATTACAACTCAAGAATTACCACCAACTCGATATATATTGCCATGTTTATCATGAGCAAGCGAGTTGGATGCACACCCACTTATTTTATTTTTGAGCTTTCATACACTTATAGCTCTAGTACATCCGTTGCATGGCAATCCCTACTCACTCACATTGATATCTATTGATGGGCATCTCCATAGCCCGTTGATACGCCTAGTTGATGCGATACTATCTACTTCTTTTTTTCTTCTCCACAACCTCCACCATATTCTATTCCACCTATAGTGCTATACCCATGGCTCACGCTCATGTATTGCGTGAAAGTTTAAAAGGTTTGAGAATACTAAAGTATGAAACAATTGCTTGGCTAAAACCGGGGTTGTGCATGATTTAATACTTTGTGTGATGAAGATGGAGCATAGCCACACTATATGATTTTGTAGGGATAACTTTCTTTTAGCCATGATATTTTGAGAAGACATGATTGCTTTATTAGTATGCTTGAAGTATTATTGTCTTAATGTCAAATGATAGACTATTGCTTTGAATCACTCGTGTCTTAGTACTCATGCCATGATTAGATTATATGATTAAGATTATGCTACGTAGCATTCCACATCAAATATTATCTTTTTTATCATTTACCTACCCGAGGACGAATAAGAATTAAGCTTGGGGATGCTGATATGTCTCCGTTGTATCTATAATTTTTGATTGTTTCATGCCAATATTCTACAAATTTCATATACTTTTGACAACTTTTTATACTATTTTTGGGACTAACATATTGATCGAGTGCCCAGTGTCATTTCCTATTTGTTGCATGTTTTTTGTTTCGCAAAAATCCATATCAAACAAAGTCCAAATGGGATAAAAACGTATGGATTTATTTTTGGAATGTATGTGAATTTTTGGAAGTGGAATCACAAAAGGTGGTGCCCGTGTTGGAATTATGCCCTAGAGGCAATAATAAATATAGTTATTATTATAATTCCTATATCAAGATAATAGTTTATTATCCATGCTATAATTGTATTGAATGAAGACTCATTTACATGTGTGGATACATAGACAAAACACCATCCCTAGCATGCCTCTAGTTGGCTAGCCAGTTGATCGATGATAGTCAGTGTCTTCTGATTATGAACAAGGTGTTGTTGCTTGATAACTGGATCACGTCATTAGGAGAATCACGTGATGGACTAGACCCAAACTAATAGACGTAGCATGTTGATCGTGTCATTTTGTTGCTACTGTTTTCTGCGTGTCAAGTATTTATTCCTATGACCATGAGATCATATAACTCACTGACACCGGAGGAATGCTTTGTGTGTATCAAACGTCGCAACGTAACTGGGTGACTATAAAGATGCTCTACAGGTATCTCCGAAGGTGTTGGTTGAGTTAGTATGGATCAAGACTGGGATTTGTCACTCCGTGTGACGGAGAGGTATCTCGGGGCCCACTCGGTAATACAACATCACACACAAGCCTTGCAAGCAATGTAACTTAGTGTAAGTTGCGGGATCTTGTATTACGGAACGAGTAAAGAGACTTGCCGGTAAACGAGATTGAAATAAGTATGCGGATACTGACGATCGAATCTCGGGCAAGTAACATACCGAAGGACAAAGGGAATGACATACGGGATTATACGAATCCTTGGCACTGAGGTTCAAACGATAAGATCTTCGTAGAATATGTAGGATCCAATATGGGCATCCATGTCCCGCTATTGGATATTGACCGAGGAGTCTCTCGGGTCATGTCTACATAGTTCTCGAACCCGCAGGGTCTGCACACTTAAGGTTCGACGTTGTTTTATGCGTATTTGAGTTATATGGTTGGTTACGGAATGTTGTTCGGAGTCCCGTATGAGATCACGGACGTCACGAGGGTTTCCGGAATGGTCCGGAAACGAAGATTGATATATAGGATGACCTCATTTGATTACCGGAAGGTTTTCGGAGTTACCGGGAATGTACCGGGAATGACGAATGGGTTCCGGGAGTTCACCGGGGGGGCAACCCACCCCGGGGAAGCCCATAGGCCTTGGGGGAGACACACCAGCCCTTAGTGGGCTGGTGGGACAGCCCACAAGTGCCCTATGCGCCAAGGAGAAGAAAATCAAGAGAGAAAGAAAAAAAAAGGAGGAGGTGGGAAGGAAGGGGGACTCCCTCCCACCAAACCTAGTCCAACTCGGTTTGGGGGGGGGGGAGAGTCCTCCCCCTTGGACTCGGCCGACCCCCTTGGGGATCCTTGAGCCCCAAGGCAAGGCCCCCTCCCTCCCACCTATATATACGGAGGTTTTAGGGCTGATTTGAGACGACTTTTCCATGGCAGCCCGACCACATACCTCCACGGTTTTTCCTCTAGATCGCGTTTCTTCGGAGCTCGGGCGGAGCCCTGCTGAGACAAGGTCATCACCAACCTCCGGAGCGCTGTCACGCTGCTGGAGAACTCTTCTACCTCTCCGTCTCTCTTGCTGGATCAAGAAGGCCGAGATCATCGTCGAGCTGTACGTGTGCTGAACGCGGAGGTGCCGTCCGTTCGGTACTAGATCGTGGGACTGATCGCGGGATTGTTCGCGGGGCGGATCGAGGGACGTGAGGACGTTCCACTACATCAACCGCGTTCTCTAACGCTTCTGCTGTACAGTCTACAAGGGTACGTAGATCACTCATCCCCTCTCGTAGATGGACATCACCATGATAGGTCTTCCTGTGCGTAGGAAAATTTTTGTTTCCCATGCGACGTTCCCCATCAGTGGCATCATGAGCTAGGTTCATGCGTAGATGTCTTCTCGAGTAGAACACAAAAGTTTTTTGTGGGCGGTGATGTGCGTTTTGCTGCCCTCCTTAGTCTTTTCTTGATTCTGCGGTATTGTTGGATTGAAGCGGCTTGGACCGACATTACTCGTACGCTTACGAGAGACTGGTTTCATCGTTATGAGTAACCCCCTTTGCTCAAAGATGACTGGCAAGTGTCGGTTTCTCCAACTTTAGTTGAATCGGATTTGACCGAGGAGGTCCTTGGATGAGGTTAAATAGCAACTCATATATCTCCGTTGTGGTGTTTGCGTAAGTAAGATGCGATCCTACTAGATACCATTGGTCACCACGTAAAACATGCAACAACAAAATTAGAGGACGTCTAACTTGTTTTTGCAGGGTATGCTTGTGATGTGATATGGCCAACGATGTGATGTGATATATTGGATGTATGAGATGATCATGTTGTAATAGAAATATCGACTTGCACGTCGATGGTACGGCAACCGGCAGGAGCCATAGGGTTGTCTTTATACTAACGTTTGTGCTTGCAGATGCGTTTACTATTTTGCTAGGATGTAGCTTTAGTAGTAATAGCATGAGTAGCACGACAACCCCGATGGCAACACGTTGATGGATGATCATGGTGCGGCGCCGGTGACAAGAAGATCGTGCCGGTGCTTTGGTGATGGAGATCAAGAAGCACGTGATGATGGCCATATCATGTCACTTATGAATTGCATGTGATGTTAATCCTTTTTTGCACCTTATTTTGCTTAGAACGACGGTAGCATAATGAGGTGATATCTCACTAAAATTTCAAGACGAAATTGTGTTCTCCCCGACTGTGCACCGTTGCTACAGTTCGTCGTTTCGAGACACCACGTGATGATCGGGTGTGATAGACTCAACGTTCACATACAACGGGTGCAAAACAGTTGCGCACGCGGAACACTCGGGTTAAGCTTGACGAGCCTAGCATGTGCAGACATGGCCTCGGAACACATGAGACCGAAAGGTCGATCATGAATCATATAGATGATATGATTAGCATAGGGATGCTTACCACTGAAACTATACTCAACTCACGTGATGATCGGACTTGGGATAGTGTAAGTGGATCATGAACCACTCAAATGACTAGAGAGATGTACTTTTTGAGTGGGAGTTTAGCATATAATTTGATTAAGTTGAACTCTAATTATCTTGAACATAGTCTAAGTCCACTTTGAATATATTTGTCTTGTAGATCATGGCTCACGCGACACTCATCCTGAATTTTAATACGTTCCTAGAGAAAGCTAAGTTGAAAGATGATGGAAGCAACTTTGTAGACTGGGCTCGTAATCTTAAGCTAATCTTACAAGCTCGGAAGAAGGATTATGTCCTTAATGCTGCGCTAGGAGATGAACCACCCGCTACGGCTGATCAGGATGTTAAGAACGCTTGGTTAGCACGTAAGGAGGACTACTCAATAGTTCAATGTGCAGTCTTGTATGGCTTAGAACCGGGACTTCAACGTCGCTTTGAGCGTCATGGAGCATTTGAGATGTTCCAGGAGTTGGAGTTTATCTTTCAGAAGAACACCCGGATCGAGAGGTATGAGACCTCCGATAAATTCTATGCTTGCAAGATGGAGGAAAACTCGTCTGTCAGTGAACATGTGCTCAAAATGTCTGGGTACTCAAACCGTCTAGTTGAACTGGGGATTGAACTCCCGCAAGAAGCTATCACTGACAGAATCCTTCAATCACTGCCACCAAACTACAAAGGCTTTGTGTTGAACTACAACATGCAAGGGATGAACAAGTCTCTCGGCGAGTTGTTTGCGATGTTGAAGGTCGCAGAGTCTGAACTCCGTAAAGAGCATCAAGTGTTGATGGTAAATAAGACCACTAGTTTCAAGAGAAACGGCAAAGGCAAGAAGGGCAATTCGAAGAAGAGCGGCAAGCCTGTTGCCAATCCGCCGAAGAAACCCAAAGCTGGACCTAAGCCTGAAACGGAGTGTTTCTATTGCAAGGGTATGGGTCACTGGAAGCGCAATTGCCCCAAGTATCTGGCAGATAAGAAGGCGGGCAAAGGAAAATCAGGTATATTTGATATACATGTTATTGATGTGTACTTAACCGGCTCTCATAGTAGTGCCTGGGTATTCGATACCGGTTCTGTTGCTCATATTTGCAACTCGAAGCAGGAACTGCGGAATAGGCGAAGGCTGGCGAAAGACGAAGTGACGATGCACGTAGGAAATGGTTCCAAGGTTGATGCAATCGCCGTCGGCACAGTGTCACTTCAGCTACCATCGGGATTAGTGATGAACTTAAATCATTGTTATTTAGTGCCTGCGTTGAGCATGAACATTATATCTGGATCTTGTTTATTGCGAGACGATTACTCTTTTAAGTCTGAGAATAATGGTTGTTCTATTTCTATGAGTAACATCTTTTATGGTCATGCACCGAATGTGAGAGGATTTTTCATATTGAATCTTGATAGCGATACGCATATACATAACATTGAGACCAAAAGAGTTAGAGTAAACAATGATAGCGCCATATTTTTGTGGCACTGCCGCTTGGGTCATATTGGTGTAAAGCGCATGAAGAAACTCCATGCTGATGGACTTTTGTAGTCACTTGACTTTGATTCACTTGACACGTGCGAACCATGCCTCATGGGCAAGATGACTAAGACTCCGTTCTCCGGAACAATGGAGCGTGCAAGTGACTTATTGGAAATCATACATACCGATGTGTGTGGTCCAATGAGCGTGGAGGCACGCGGCGGATATCGTTATTTTCTCACCTTCATTGACGATTTAAGTAGATATGGTTATGTCTACTTGATGAAGCACAAGTCTGAAACATTTGAAAAGTTCAAGCAATTTCAGAGTGAAGTGGAAAATCATCGTAACAAGAAGATCAAGTTCCTACGGTCTGATCGTGGGGGTGAATATCTGAGTTTCGAGTTTGGTGCTCACTTAAGACAATGTGGAATTGTTTCACAGTTAACACCGCCTGGAACACCACAACGTAATGGTGTGTCCGAACGTCGTAATCGTACTTTGTTGGAAATGGTGCGATCTATGATGTCTCTTACTGATTTGCCGTTATCATTTTGGGGTTATGCATTAGAAACAGCTGCATTCACTTTAAATAGGGCACCATCAAAATCCGTTGAGACGACACCATACGAACTGTGGTATGGCAAAAGGCCAAAGTTGTCGTTTCTTAAAGTTTGGGGATGTGATGCTTATGTCAAAAAGCTTCAGCCTGAAAAGCTGGAACCCAAAGCGGAAAAGTGCGTCTTCATAGGTTACCCAAAAGAGACAGTTGGGTACACCTTCTATCTCAAATCCGAGGGCAAAGTGTTTGTTGCTAAAAACGGAGCTTTTCTCGAGAAGGAGTTTCTCTCGAGAGAATTGAGTGGGAGGAAGATAGAACTTGACGAGGTTGTCGAACCTCTCATCCCTCTGGATGGTGGCGCAGGGCAAGGGGAAACCTCTGTCATTGCGACGCCGGTTGAGGAGGAAGTTAATGATGATGATCATGAAACTCCAGTTCAAGTTTCTGTTGAACCACGCAGGTCGACGAGATCACGTGCTGCTCCAGAGTGGTACGGTAATCCCGTCTTATCAATCATGTTGTTAGACAACAATGAACCTGCAAGTTATGAAGAAGCAATGGTGGGCCCAGATTCCAACAAATGGCTAGAAGCCATGAAGTCCGAAATAGGATCCATGTATGAGAACAAAGTGTGGACTTTGAAGATACTACCTGAGGGCCGCAAGGCTATTCAGAACAAATGGATCTTTAAGAAGAAGACGGACGCTGACGGTAATGTGACCGTTTATAAAGCTCGACTTGTGGCAAAGGGTTTTTCACAAGTTCCAGGAGTTGACTACGATGAGATTTTCTCACCCGTAGCGATGCTTAAGTCCGTCAGAATCATGTTAGCAATAGCTGCATTTTTCGATAATGAAATCTGGCAGATGGATGTCAAAACGGTGTTCCTTAACGGTTTCCTTAAGGAAGAGTTGTATATGATGCAACCCGATGGTTTTGTCGATCCTAAGAATGCTAACAAGGTGTGCAAGCTCTAGCGATCCATTTATGGACTGGTGCAAGGATCTCGGAGTTGGAACTAACGCTTTGATGAGGTGATCAAGGCATTTGGGTTTATACAAGTGGTTGGAGAATCTTGTATTTACAAGAAAGTGAGTGGGAGCTCTGTGGCGTTTCTAATATTATATGTGGATGACATATTACTGATTGGAAACAACGTAGAGCTTTTGGAGAGCATAAAAGGTTACTTGAATAAAAGTTTCTCTATGAAGGACCTAGGAGAAGCTGCTTACATTCTAGGCATTGAGATCTATAGGGATAGATCAAAACGCCTAATAGGACTTTCACAAAGCACATACCTTGATAAAGTTTTGAAGAGGTTCAAAATGGAACAGTCCAAGAAAGGGTTCTTGCCAGTTTTACAAGGTACGAGATTGAGTAAGACTCAGTGCCCAGCAACTGATGAAGATAGAGAGCATATGCGCTCCGTCCCCTATGCTTCAGCCATAGGTTCTATCATGTATGCGATGGTGTGCACTAGACCGGATGTTAGCCTGGCCATAAGTATGGCAGGTAGGTTCCAGAGTAATCCAGGAGTGGATCACTGGACAGCGGTCAAGAATATCCTGAAGTACCTGAAAAGGACTAAGGAGATGTTTCTCGTATATGGAGGTGACGAAGAGCTCGCCGTAAAAGGTTACGTCGATGCAAGCTTTAACACAGATCCGGACGACTCCAAGTCGCAAACCGGATACGTATTTATTCTTAATGGGGGTGCAGTAAGCTGGTGCAGTTCCAAGCAAAGCGTCGTAGCAGATTCTACATGTGAAGCGGAGTACATGGCTGCCTCCGAGGCGGCTAAGGAGGGTGTCTGGATGAAGCAGTTCATGACGGATCTTGGAGTGGTGCCAAGTGCACTGAATCCAATAACATTGTTCTGTGACAACACTGGTGCCATTGCCTTAGCAAGGAACCACGGTTTCACAAGAAGACCAGACACATCAAACGACGCTTCAACCTCATCCGCGACTACGTCGAGGAAGAGGACGTAAATATATGCAAAGTGCACACGGATCTGAATGTAGCAGACCGCTGACTAAACCTCTTCCACGGCCAAAACATGATCGACACAAGAACTGTATGGGTGTTAGATTTATTACAATGTAATTCACATGGTGATGTGAGGGCTAGATTATTGACTCTAGTGCAAGTGGGAGACTGTTGGAATTATGCCCTAGAGGCAATAATAAATATAGTTATTATTATAATTCCTGTATCAAGATAATAGTTTATTATCCATGCTATAATTGTATTGAATGAAGACTCATTTACATGTGTGGATACATAGACAAAACACCATCCCTAGCATGCCTCTAGTTGGCTAGCCAGTTGATCGATGATAGTCAGTGTCTTCTGATTATGAACAAGGTGTTGTTGCTTGATAACTGGATCACGTCATTAGGAGAATCACGTGATGGACTAGACCCAAACTAATAGACGTAGCATGTTGATCGTGTCATTTTGTTGCTACTGTTTTCTGCGTGTCAAGTATTTATTCCTATGACCATGAGATCATATAACTCACTGACACCGGAGGAATGCTTTGTGTGTATCAAACGTCGCAACGTAACTGGGTGACTATAAAGATGCTCTACAGGTATCTCCGAAGGTGTTGGTTGAGTTAGTATGGATCAAGACTGGGATTTGTCACTCCGTGTGACGGAGAGGTATCTCGGGGCCCACTCGGTAATACAACATCACACACAAGCCTTGCAAGCAACGTAACTTAGTGTAAGTTGCGGGATCTTGTATTACGGAACGAGTAAAGAGACTTGCCGGTAAACGAGATTGAAATAAGTATGCGGATATTGACGATCGAATCTCGGGCAAGTAACATACCGAAGGACAAAGGGAATGACATACGGGATTATACGAATCCTTGGCACTGAGGTTCAAATGATAAGATCTTCGTAGAATATGTAGGATCCAATATGGGCATCCAGGTCCCGCTATTGGATATTGACCGAGGAGTCTCTCGGGTCATGTCTACATAGTTCTCGAACCCGCAGGGTCTGCACACTTAAGGTTCGACGTTGTTTTATGCGTATTTGAGTTATATGGTTGGTTACCGAATGTTGTTCGGAGTCCCGGATGAGATCACGGACGTCAGAGGGTTTCCAGAATGGTCCGGAAACGAAGATTGATATATAGGATGACCTCATTTGATTACCGGAAGGTTTTCGGAGTTACCGGGAATGTACCGGGAATGACGAATGGGTTCCGGGAGTTCACCGGGGGGGCAACCCACCCCGGGGAAGCCCATAGGCCTTGGGGGAGACACACCAGCCCTTAGTGGGCTGGTGGGACAGCCCACAAGTGCCCTATGCGCCAAGGAGAAGAAAATCAAGAGAGAAAAAAAAAGGAGGAGGTGGGAAGGAAGGGGGACTCCCTCCCACCAAACCTAGTCCAACTCGGTTTGGGGGGGGAGAGTCCTCCCCCTTGGACTCGGCCGACCCCCTTGGGGCTCCTTGAGCCCCAAGGCAAGGCCCCCTCCCTCCCACCTATATATACGGAGGTTTTAGGGCTGATTTGAGACGACTTTTCCACGGCAGCCCGACCACATACCTCCACGGTTTTTCCTCTAGATCGCGTTTCTTCGGAGCTCGGGCGGAGCCCTGCTGAGACAAGGTCATCACCAACCTCCGGAGCGCCGTCACGCTGCCGGAGAAGTCTTCTACCTCTCCGTCTCTCTTGCTGGATCAAGAAGGCCGAGATCATCGTCGAGCTGTACGTGTGCTGAACGCGGAGGTCCCGTCCGTTCGGTACTAGATCGTGGGACTGATCGCGGGATTGTTCGCGGGGCGGATCGAGGGACGTGAGGACGTTCCACTACATCAACCGCGTTCTCTAACTCTTCTGCTGTACGGTCTACAAGGGTACGTAGATCACTCATCCCCTCTTGTAGATGGACATCACCATGATAGGTCTTCGTGCGCGTAGGAAAATTTTTGTTTCCCATGCGACGTTCCCCATCAGCCCGGGGGGACCACAAACCAGAGGGGCGCGACCTGGGGGTAGGGCGCGCCAGGCTGTCTTGTGGCCACCCCGCAAGGCGGTTGCTTCCCTTCTTTTGCCGCAAGAAAGCTAATATCCGAATAAAATTCATGTTCAAATTTCATCCCAATCGGAGTTACGAATATCCGGGAATATAAGAAACAGTGAAACGCCTAAATCTGGAACGAAGAAAAATGCAAAAACAGAAAGAAACAGAGATAGAGATCCAATCTTGGAGGGGCTCTGACCCCTCCGCCACCATGGTGGCTAATGACCAGAGGGTAAACCCTCCTCCTATATAGGGGGGCCAAGGAAGAATAAGAAGGAGGGGGGGGGTCTCTCCCCCTCTCTCCCGGTGGCACTAGAATGCCGCCGGGGCCATCATCGTGACGGCGATCTACACCAAGAACTTTGTCGCCGTCATCACCAACTCTCTCCCCCTCTATGCAGCGGTTCAACACCTCTTCTAACCGATGTAATATCTACTTAAACATGTTGCTCAACGCTATATATTATTTCCCAATGATGTATGGCTATCCTATGATGTTTGAGTAGATCCGTTTTGTCCTATGAGCTGATTGATGATCATGATTGGTTTGAGTTGCATGTTTTATTATTTGTGATGTCCTATGTTGCTCTTCGTGTCGCACAAGCGCGAGGATCCCCATTGTAGGGTATTTCAATGTGTTCATGATTTTCCTATGGTGGATTGCTTGAGTGACAGAAGCATAAACCCGAGTAGGTGGGTTGTTGCATATGGGAGTAAAGAGGACTTGATACCTTATAATGCTATGGTTGGGTTTTACCTTAATGATCTTTAGTAGTTGTGGATGCTTGCTAGAGGTCCAATCATAAGTGCATATGATCTAAGTAGAGGAAGTATGTTAGCTTATGCCTCTCCCTCATATAAAATTACAATAATGATTACCAGTCCAGTTATCGATTGCCTTGGGACAAATAACCTTCTTGTGACAAAAAGATCTCTACTAAGACCAGCTTAGTTGTTTCTTTATCTTAGCTGCCCCTAGGTTTTATTTATGTGTTCTCTATTTTCTTGCAAACCTATCCTATCACGCCTGCAAAGTACTTCTAGTTTCATACTTGTTCTAGGTAAAGCGAATGTTATGCGTGCGTAGAGTTGTGTCGGTGGTCGATAGAACTCGAGGAAATATTTGTTCTACCTTTAGATCCTTGTTGGGTTCGACACTCTTACTTATCGACAAAGGCTACAATCGATCCCCTATACTTGTGGGTTAGCAGTCCTAGGTGGGCCTAGGAAAACAGGTCCGTAGGTCTACCCCTAATGTACAACCCCATCAGTTGCCCCCGAATCGGTTGAGGTATTGCAGACCGAGTGAATGACTTCCTTAGATGCCTCCTTGTTTCGGAGATGCTTGGGTTGTAGCTCGGGGCTGTGCTATTTGGTCTCTCGGCAAACCTCTATGGATTCAAGAGTGACGAATCCCGAATGCCCGAACATACAGGTAAGTCTGTAGTCGGTAGCGATCTACTATCTTTCAGGAAGATAGATTTCACGAGTCAGACAAACAAGAGCTCTGAGCTTCGAATGTCCAATCGGTGAGTTGGGACGGATCCCACTCGCATCGAGATAAGGATGATCATGTCGCCTTCATTGGTTATGATCAGGGTCCCGTGGAGGGACGAGCGAAAAAACATTCGGCCCATCTCGTCACACGCCGTGGATACGGAATCCATTCAGGATATGAGGTAGAGCAGTTTTTCCGCTCCTTTTTGAATTGAAGGAGCGCGTGCGCGGGCGACAGTTCTGGCGAAGATGCAGGTAGTGGAGGTAGTGGGGCGACGCCCCACTTCCCGTGTCCGTGATGTCGCTGTTGTGCTACAGTGTGTTTCATCCTCGGGATGCTGCGGATTTTCCTTAGGGCGGCGACGTACTCGATGGGGAATCTTCCCGTTGGGTATTCAATGCGCGAGGCGGACGAGAGAGGAAACCACGCCTTAGATCGGGTCATTCCCTTCTCCATTCCCCCTCTTACCACTGAAGCCGAGAACTACCTGCCACCTCCGTCGATTCCCAGCCTCGACTCCTCCGTCGCGTAGCATGGTGAAGGGAGCAACGGCGATGGCCGAGCGGGCCAAGAAAGGGTCACGCGGATCCTCTTCGAGTTTCGGAGCGCCCTTAGAGGCTGGATCCAGGGCGACTAGATGCCGTCTCGAGTCTCGGAGGGGAGGTTGTTGGAAATAGCGAGCGAAGGCCTGGTCGCCCAATGTTGGATTTCGGGCTCCGCAAAACCCTAAAGATTCGAAGTCATGGGCGTGTGCGAAGATCTCTCTCGGGCTCACCTCACCTAGCTCGGTACTCGATGGACAATGCAGAGAACCAACTCGATGGTGAGGAAGACACGGAACACGATAGTTTACCCAGGTCCGGGCCGCTCAGAAGCGTAATACCCTACTCCTGCTTTGATGGATTGCCTCTCTTGTAGGTGGGTGGATGAACTAGTACAGTGCTCGGGAGCCTCTGGAGGCTGAGTGGCTTTGTGTGGTGCTCTTGGGTGAATGAATGGATCGAGGGGGGTCTCCTATAAAGTAATCTACCCTCTATATATAGTGGCGGCCCCGGTCCTCTTCCCTTATCGTTTCGGCGGGAAGGGATCCCACAACGGCCAACTTCAAAGTGGGTCACGGGAACATGCTGTTGGGGAACATTGCAGGGGAAACAAAAAATTTCCTATGCACACAAGACCTATCATGGTGAAGATCATCTACGAGAGGGAGATCGGATCTACATACCCTTGTAGATCGCTAAGCGGGAAGCCTTAAGAAACGCAGTTAATGTAGTAGAACGTCATCGTGATCCAAATCACTGCCGTCCCACGATCATTCCCGATCTAGCACCGAACGGACGGCACCCCCGAGTTCAGCACACGTGCAGCTCGATGACGATCTCCGCCTTCTTGATCCAGCAAGAGAGACGAACAGGTAGCTGAATTCTCCGGCAGCACGACGGTGTGGCGGTGATGATGGTGGAGCTACTGCGACAGGGCTTCGCAGTGCCGAAACGATCTAGCTACGAGGTGTCACGAACTAGTGGAGGGAGAGAGGTTTGCACAAAGGCTTGAGGTGCATAAACCCTTTCAAACCTCCACTATATATATGAGGAACCAAGGGGTGGCTAGCTTGCCTCCTACTCCAAGTAGGAGAGGTCGGCCGAGCCAACGAGGAAGGTCTCCTCCTCGAATTCGGTTTGGTGGAGGAGTCCTTTCCTTCTTGCCCACCTCCTCTCTTTTTTTTCCTTTCCTTTTTTTTTGCTCCAGCCGAAATAGTCCTATTCGGCTGGCCTCACCAGCACAATAAGGGAAGATGCGCCACCCATGGGCCTATTAGGTTATCTCCCGGGTGGGTGTCCCCTCCCGGTAAAACCCCGGAACCCATTCGTCACTCCCGGTACTTTACCGGTAATGCCCGACATCTTTCCACAAGCCAAATGCAACAATCCTACATATCAATCTTCATTTCTGGACCATTTCGAAGACACTCGTGATGTCCAGGATTTCATCTGGGACTCCGAACAACATTTGGTTACCAACACCAATAATTCAACTATACCTAAAACGTCATCGAACCTTAAGTGTGCAGACCCTGCGGGTTCGAGAACTATGTAGACATGACCGAGACACTCTGTGCAAAATATCCAATAGCAGGACTTCGACGTCCATATTCGATCCTACATATTCTACGAAGATCTTATCGATTGAACATCTATGTCAAGGATTAACACAATCCTGTATATTATTCCCTTTATCCTTCGGTATGTTACTCGCCCGAGATTCGATCGTCGACATCTCCATACCTATTTCAATCTCGTTACTGGCAAGTCTCTTTACTCATTCCGTAATACAAGATCCCGTGACTAACTCTTTAGTCACATTGCTTGCAAGGCTTGTTTGTGATGTTGTATTACCGAGTGGGCCCCGAGATACCTCTCCGTCACACGGAGTGACAAATCCTAGTCTTGATACATGCCAACTCAATGGACACCTTCGAAGATGCGTGTAGAGTACCTTTATGGTCACCCAGTAACGTTGCAATGTTTGATGCACACAAGGCATTCCTCTGGTGTCAGTGAGTCACATGATCTCATGGTCATAGGAATGAATACTTGACATGCATAAAACAATAGCAACAAAATGATACGATCATATGCTACATTTATAGTTTGGGTCTTGTCCATGACATCATTCTCCTAGTGATGTGATCCCGTCATAAAGTGACAACACTTGTCTAGGGCTAGGAAACCTTAACCATCCTTGACCAACACGCTAGTCTACTAGAGACTCACTAGGGACATTGTTTTGTCTACATATCCACACATGCATTTATGTTTCCATTAAATACAATTGTAGCATGGATAATAAACGATTATCTCGAAACAAGAAATATAATAATAACTATTTTATTATTGCCTCTAGGGCATATTTCCAACACTCACCCACTTGCACTAGAGTCAATAATCTAGCCTCACATCTCCATGTGATTTACAATGTAATGAATCTAGCACCCATACAGTTCTGGTGTTGTTCATGCTTTGCTCGTGGAAGAGGTTTAGTCAGCAGATCTGCAACATTCAGATTCGTGTCCACTTTGCAAATATTTATGTCCTCCTCCTTGAAGTAATCGTGGATGGCGTTGAAGCGTCGCTTTATGTGTCTGGTCCTCTTGTGAAACCTTCGTTTCTTGGCTAGAGCAATGGCACCAGTGTTGTCACAGAACAAATTGATTGGATTGAGTGCACTTGGCACTACTCCAAGATCTGACATGAATTGCTTCATCCAGCCACCCTCCTTAGCCGCATTTGAGGCAGCTATGTACTCCACTTCACATGCAGAATCAGCTACGACGCTTTGCTTGGAACTGCACCAGCTTACCGCACCCCCGTTAAGAATAAATACGTATCCGGTTTGCGACTAAGAGTCATTCGGATCAGTGTCAAACTTCATCGACGTAACCCTTTACGACGAGCTCTTTGTCACCTCCATAAATGAGAAACATTTCCTTAGTCATTTTTGGGTACTTCAGAATATTCTTGACCACCGCCCACTGTTCCACTCCTGGATCACTTTGAAACCTACCTGCCATACTTATGGCCAGGCTGAAATCCGGTCTTGTGCACAACATTGCATACATGATAGACCCTATGGCTGAAGCATAGGAGGCGACACTCATCTTTTCTCTATCTTCTGCAGTTACTGGACATTGAGTCTTACTTAACTTTATAACTTGTAACACAGGCAAGAACCCCTTCTTGGATTGTTCCATTTTGAACTTCTTCAAAACCTTATCGAGGTGTGTGCTTTGTGAAAGAGCTATTAGGTGTCTTCAACTATCTCTATAGACTTCTATGCCCAATATGTAAGTAGCTTCTCCTAGGTCTTTCATTGAAAAACTTTTATTCAAGTAATCCTCTACGCTTTCCAAAAACTCCACATTGTTTCCAATCAGCAATATGTCATCCACATATAATATTAGAAACGCTGTAAGCTCCCACTCACTTTCTTGTAAATACAAGCTTCTCCAAAAACTTGTATAAACCCAAACGCCTTGATCACCTCATCAAAGCGTTGATTCCAACTCCAAGATGCTTGCACCAGTCCATAAATGGATCGCTGGAGCATGCACACTTTGTCAGCATTCTCTGGATAGACAAAATCTTTGGGTTGCATCTTATTCAACTCTTCCTTAAGAAACTCATTAAGGAACGCTGTTTTGACATCCATCATCCATATTTCATAATCGAAAAATGCAGCTATTGCTAACATGATTCAGACGGACTTAACCATCGCTACGGGTGATAATGTCTCATCGTAGTCACCCCCTTGAACTTGTGAAAAACCCTTTTCCACGAGTCGAGCTTTATAAATGGTCACATTACCGTCCGCGTCCGTCTTCTTCTTAAAGATCCATTTGTTCTGAATAGCCTTGCGACCTTCAGGTAATACTTCCAAAGTCCATACTTTGTTTTCATACATAGATCCCATCTCGGAGTTCATGGCTTCTAACCATCTGTTGGAATCTGGGCCCACCATTGCTTCTCCATAATTCGCAAGCTCATTCTTGTCCAACAACATGACTGACAAGACAGGATTCCCGTACCACTCACGAGCAGTACGTGCTCTTGTCAACCTGCGAGGTCCGACAGTAACTTGATCTGAAGCTTAATGATCATCATGATTAGCTTCCTCTTCAACTGGTGTTACCTCAACAGAAATTTCTTTCTGCCCAGCGCCACCATCTTGTTGAAGCGGAGGTTCTGTAACCTCATCAAGTTCTATCTTACTCCCACAAAATTCTTTCGAGGGAAACTCTTTCTCAAGAAAAGCTCCGTTTTAGCGACAAACACTTTGCCCTTGGATCTGAGGTAGAAGGTATACCCAACTGTCTCTTTTGGGTAACCTATGAAGACGTACTTTTCCGCTTTGGGTTCCAGCATTTTAGGCTGAAGCTTTTTGACATAAGCATCATATCCCCAAACTTTAAGAAACGACAACTTTGGCTTATTGCCATACCATAGCTCATATGGTGTCGCCTCAACGGATTTTGATGGTGCCCTATTTAAAGTGAATGGAGCTGTCTCCAATACATAGCCCCAAAATGATAATGGCAAATCGGTAAGAGACATCATAGATCGCACCATATCTAATAAAGTACGATTTACCCTGTTCGGACACACCATTAAGTTGTGGTGTTCCAGTCGGTGTCAACTGTGAAACAAGTCCACATTGTCTTAAGTGAGCACCAAACTTGTAACTCAAATATTCACCTCCTTGATCATATCGTAGGAACTTGATCCTCTTGCTACGATGATTTTCAACTTCACTGTAAAATTGTTTGAACTTTTCAAACATTTCAGACTTGTGCTTCATCAAGTAGATATAATCATACCTACTCAAATCGACAGTGAAGGTGAGAAAATAACGATATCCGCCCCACGCATGTATGCTCATTGGTCTACATACATCAGTATGTATGATCTCCAACAAGTCACTTGCACGCTCCATTGTTCCAGAGAACGGAGTGTTAGTCATCTTACCCATGAGACATGGTTCGCATGTGTCAAGTGATTCAAGATGAAGTGACTCCAAAAGTCCATCAGCATGGAGTTTCTTCATGCGCTTAACACCAATATGATGTAAGCGACAGTGCCACAAGAAAGTGGTGCTATCATTGTTAACTCTACATCTTTTGGTCTCAATGTTATGGACATGAGTGTCATCAAAATCGAGATTCAATACGAACAAACCCCTCACATTGGGTGCATGACCATAAAATATATTACTCATATAAATTCAACAACCATTATTACCTCACTTAAATGAGTAACCGTCTCGCAATAAACAAGATCCAGATATAATGTTCATGCTCAATGCATGCACTAAATAACAATTATTTAAGTTCATAACTAATCCTGATGGTAACTGAAGTGAGACCGTGCCGACAGCGATCACATTAACCTTGGAACCATTTCCCACGCGCATCGTCACTTCATCCTTCGCCAGCCTTCGTTTATTCCGCAGTTCCTATTTCGAGTTGCAAATGTGAGCAACAAACCGGTATCAAATATCCAGGAACTACTAAAAGAGTTGGTGAAGTACACATCAATAACATGTATATCATATATACCTTGTTTGGTGTTGGACGCCTTCTTATCGGCCAGATACTTGGGGCAGTTGCGCTTCCAGTGACCAGTCCGCTTGCAATAACAACACTCAGTTTCAGGCTTAGGGCCAGCCTTGGGTTTCTTCGTCGAAGGGGCAACAACTTTGCCACTCTTCCTGGAGTTACCCTTCTTGCCTTTGCCGTTTTTTTGAAACTAGTGGTCTTATTGACCATCAACATTTGATGTTCTTTCTGGATTTCTGACTCAGCGACTTTCAACTACGCAAATAACTCAAGGGCGACTTATTCATCCCTTGCATGTTATAGTTCAACACGAAGCTCTTATAGCTAGGTGGGAGTGACTGAAGAATTCTGTCAGTGATAGCTTCTTGCAGGAGTTCAATCCCCAGCTCAGCTAGATGGTTAGAGTACCGAGACATTCTGAGCACATGTTCACTGACAAACGAATTCTCCTCCATTTTGCAAGCATAGAACTTATCAGAGGTCTCATACCTCTCGATCCGGGCATTCTTCTCAAAGATAAACTTCAACTCCTGGAACATCTCATATGCTCCATGACGTTCAAAATGTCTTTGAAGTCCCGGTTCTAAGCCATACAAAACTGCACATTAAACTAGTGAGTAGTCATCCTTACGTGCCTGCCAAGTGTTCAAAACATCTTGGTCTGCCGTAGTGGGTGGTGCATCACCTAGCGCATCATCAAGCACATATTGCTTTTGGCCAGCTTGGAGGATAAGCCTCAGATTTCGAGCCCAGTCAACAAAGTTTCTACCATCATCTTTCAGCTTAGCTTTCTATAGGAACATATTGAAATTCCGGGTTGCTACTGCACGAGCCAATGATCTACAACATAAAATTTTGCAAATATTACTTAGACTATGTTCAAGACAATTTAGTTTAGCTAATCATATTACTAATAAAATCCCACTCAAATAGACATCCCTCTAGTCATTCGAGTGTTGCGTGATCCAAATTCCACTCAAGTCCGATCATCACGGGAGTTGAGTATAGTTTCAATGGTGACATCTCCATGTTGATCATATCAACTATATGATTCATGCTCGAACTTTCGGTCTCTTGTGTTCCAAGGCCATGTCTGAACATACTAGGCTCGTCAAATTTAACCCGAGTGTTCCGCTTGTGCAACTGTTTTGCACCCGTTGTATGTGAACGTTGAGTCTATCACACCCGATCATCACGTGGTGCTCAAAACGACGAACTTTCGCAATGGTGCACAGTCGGGGAGAACACAATTTTATCTTGAAATTTTAGTGAGGGATCACCTTATAATGCTACCGTAGTTCTAAGTAAAATGAGGTGTGATACGTCTCCATCGTATCTACTTTTCCAAACTCTTTGGCATTGTTTTGGACTCTAATTTGCATGATTTGAATGGAACTAACCCGGACTAATGTTGTTTTCAGCAAAATTGCCATGGTGTTGTTTTTGTGCATAAATAAAACTTACGAAACTTACGAGGATTTTTGGTGGAACATAAAAAAAATACTGGCGCAAGAATTACCCGAAGACACGGAGCTAGGAGCCCACGAGACCAGGAGGCGCTCCCCTAGGGCGCGCCTGGCAGGCTCGTGGGGCCCACGTAGCTCCGCAGCCTCCAACTCCAACTCTATAAAGTCTCTCTCGCCCAGAAAAAATTAAGAGAGAAAAGTTCATTGCGTTTCATGATACAGAGCCACCGCCACCTCCTGTTCTTCTTTGGGAGGGCAGATCTGGAGTCCGTTCTGGGCTCCGGAGAGGGGAAATCGACGTCGTCGTCATCGTCAACCATCCTTCATTGCCAATTCCATGATGCTCTCCATCGTTCGTGAGTAATCTCATCATAGGCTTGCTGGACGGTAATGGGTTGGATGAGATCTATCATGTAATCGAGTTAGTTTTGATGGAGTTTGATCCCTAGTATCCATTATGTTCTAAGATTGATGTTGCTACTACTTTTCTGTGCTTAATGCTTTTCACTAGGGCCTGAGTGCCATGATTTCAGATCTGAACCTATTATGTTTTCATCAATATATGTGTGTTCTTGATCCTATCTTGCAAGTTGTAGTCACCTACTATGTGTTATGACCCGGCAACCCCGGAGTGACAATAGCCGGAACCACTCCGAGAGATGACCATAGTATGAGGAGTTCATGTATTCACTATGTGCTAATGCTTTGTTCCGGTTCTCTATTAAAAGGAGACCTTAATATCTCTTAGTTTCGTTTGGGACCCCGCTGCCACGGCAGCGATGGACAAAAGATGTCATGCAAGTTCTTTTCCCCAAGCACGTATGACTAAATACGGAATACATGCCTACATTACATTGACGAGCTGGAGCTAGTTTCATATCACCCTATGTTATAACTGTTACATGATGAATGTCATTCGACATAATTATCCATCACCGATCAAATGACTACGAGCTTTTCCTATACTGGTCCTTGCTAAGTTACTTCACCGCTACTGTTGTCACACTTGCCATACAATTCACTACTGCTACTGTTACCGCCGCTATCGTTCCTACTACCATTTTGCTACTAAAACTCTGCTGTAGATACTAAGTCTTTCAGGTGTGGTTGAATTGACAACTCAACTGCTAATACTCGAGAGTATTTTTTGGCTCCCCTTGTGTCGAATCAATAAATTTGGGTTGAATACTCTACCCTTGAAAACTGTTGCGATCCCCTATACTTGTGGGTTATCAAGACCTTTTTCTGGCGCCGTTGCCGGGGAGCATAGCTCTATTCTCTGAGTCACTTGGGATTTATATATGTTGATCACTATGAGGAATCCGAGAGATCCAAAAACTAAAGTCTTGCCCTCAACTACGAGGACAGGTAAGGAACTGCCATCTAGCTCTGCACTTGATTCACCTTCAGTTATGAGTAAATCTGCGAGACCACCACCTACTAGTAATTCTGATATGTCGCATGTGCTTGATGATGCTACTTCTGCTATCCATGATGCTTATGATGATGCTTTTCTTGAAAATGGTATGCCACTGGGTGAATTTCTTGATGCAGAAATTGCTAGAGTTACTGCTGAATCTGATGATACTTCTGAAACTGATGAAATTATTGAATTGAAACCTGGTATTTCACATGTTAGACCTAGCTCTCCTAGATATGAATTGCCTAATATACCTAAGAGTTATGTTATGGAGGGAGAGGTAGCTGAAGACTTTCTTGCTTGTAAGGATAGCTATGATCTTGAGAATTTATTACGCAAGTGGAAAGAAAAATCTCTGAATGCCAGAATGAAATATGATCCTAAGTTTGCTACTTCACCCATCTTTGTTACTGATAAGGATTATGAATTCTCTGTCGATCCTCAGTTAATCACTTTGGTTGAATCTGATCCTTTTCATGGTTATGAATCTAAAACTGTTGTAGCACATCTTACTAAATTGAATGATATAGCCACCCTATTCATGAATGAGGAAAAAATTCGCCATTACTGTATCCTTAAGTTGTTTCCTTTCTCACTAAAGGGTGATGCTAAAACTTGGTTTACTTCTCTTGCTCCTTGTTGTGTGCTTAGTCCTCAGGATATGATTTACTACTTCTGTGAGAAATATATTCCTGTCCATAAGAAACAAGCTGCCTTGCAGGATATATATAACTTTGTGCAAATTGAAGAAGAGAGTCTCCCACAAGCTTGGGGGAGGCTTGTCCAGTTACTTAATGCTTTGCCTGATCACCCTCTTAAGAAAAATGAAACACTTGATATCTTTTATAATGGACTAATCGATGCTTCTAGGGACCACCTAGATAGTTGTGCTGGTTGTGTTTTTAGGGAACGAACTGTGGAACAAGCTGAAATTCTATTGAATAATATCTTGAGCAACGATGATGCTTGGACTATTCCCGAGCCACCTCCGAAGCCAACTCCGAAGAAAATAGGTATTCTATTCCTCAGTCCTGAAGATATGCAAGAAGCCAAGAAATCTATGCAAGAGAAAGGTATTAAATCTGAAGATATTAAGAATCTACCACCTATTGAAGAAATACATGGTCTTGATAACCCGACATAGGTAGTAGAGGTAAATTCTCTTCATAGATTCAATGAGAGTGATATTCCTTATGATAAACCTGCTAGCTTATGCTTAGATAAATTTGATAACTTTGTTGCCAAACAACAAAGTTTTAATGATTATGTTAGCAGACAACTGAAACACAATGCTCGTATAATTAATCATATAAGTGCATGTGTGGATAGAAATGTTAATGATCTTAAGCTTATTGGTAAACATGCTTCTGTGGTGACTACTCAAGTAGAACAAGTACTTAAGGCTCAAAATGACTTGCTTAATGAGTTGAATGACAATTTTGTTAGAGTTGTTACTAGAGGTGGTAGAATGACTCGGGAACCTTTGTATCCTGAGGGCCATCCTAAGAGAATTGAACAAGATTCTCAAGGAGATAACACTGATGCACCTAGTCATCCTGGTAATAGGAAGAAAAAGAAAGACGATAGGAACTTGCATGCTAGCAAACCTATTGCTGTTACACCCGAGAATCCAAATGATGTCTCTATTTCTGATGCTGAAACACAATCTGGTGATGAACATGAGCTTAGCGATAATATTGATAATGGTGTTCATGTTGATGCTCAACCTAGTAATGATAATGATGTGGAGATTGAACATGTTGTTGATCTTGATAACCCACAACCTAAGAATAGGAGATATGATAAGAATGATTTTATTGTTAGGAAGCATGGTAAAGAAAGAGAACCATGGGTTCAGAAACCCATGCCCTTTCCTCCCAAACCATCCAAGAAAAAGGATGATGAGGATTTTGAGCGCTTTGTTGAAATAATTAAACCTGTCTTTTTGCAAATGTGTTTGACTGATATGCTTAAAATTTCTCCTTATGCTAAGTACATGAAAGATATTGTGACTAATAAAAGGAAGATACCTGATGTTGAGATTTCCACCATGCTTGCTAATTACACTTTTAAGGGTGGGACTCCTAAGAAACTAGGTGATCCCGGAGTGCCCACTATACCTTGCTCCATTGAAGGAAATTATGTTAGAACTGCTTTATGTGATCTTGGAGCTGGTGTTAGTCTCTCTCTTTATATCATAGACTTGAATTGGATAAGTTGACACCTACTGAAATTTCTTTGCAAATGGCCGACAAATCAACTGCTTTTCCTATCGGCATTTGCGAGGATGTGCCTATTGTGGTTGCAAACGTTACTATCTTAACGAACTTTGTTATTCTTGATATTCCCGAGGATGATGCCATGGCGGTCATCCTTGGAAGACCCTTTTTAAACACTGCAGGGGCTGTTATTGATTGCAACAAAGGCAATGTCACTTTCCATGTTAATGGTAATGAGCACACGGTGCCCTTTCCGAAGAAACAATATCGAGTTCATTGCATTAATGCTATTGAAAAATCTTCATCAATTATTATTGGAAGCGTTGAATACCCTATACCTACTGTCAAGATGAAATATGATATACTTGTTGGGGATATGCACATTCCCGTTGAGGTAACCTAGTGATTATTCGGAAATTCTCCGGTTTCATGTGATTCAAAAAAAGTTTGTCAATGAGACTTGATCAACCTCATTGACGGATTTCTTTTGATGACCATGAGTTGGATGAATCTAGAAGTCACAACCTTCTGTTCCCAACTTTTACATTCTGTTGTTTAGAAGAAAAAAATAATAATTTAGCTTTATTTTCTTGTTTTCCGCGTTATCCGTTCAATAAAAAAGTGATCCAAAAATAAAAGTTCTCCAAATGCCCTCAAACTCAAGTATGATTTTTTCTGGAATATTTAAAAATTTCTGAGATAGATAACTAGTCAGGGGGATGCACCAGTGGGCCACGAGCCCAGGAGGCACGACCACGCCCCTTGGCGCGCCTGGCAGACTCGTGGGTCCCACGTGTCCCCCCTCCACTTATTCCAGTACCCATCTCCTTAGTCTACCTCTAGAAAAAATTATTCCATGGCTCAAACCCGTGTTCTTGCTCATTTTGCTGCATTTTTCGATCTCCTTGTGCAAAGCCCCATTCACCAAGCTGTTTTGGGGAATTGTTCCTTGGTATGTGACTCCTTCATTGATCCAATTAGTTTTTGTTCTAGTACTTTATTCGTTGCATATTAATGCTGCCTTGATGACCTTTTTCTTGAGCTTTGCATGTTAATTTTAGTTGGTCCCAAGTAGTTTTGATGCATGATTTGGCCTCTAGGCACTTGTAGGAGTAGTTGCTATGAGTTTTGTTAAGCTTTGTTTACTTTTATTTTGAGTCACCAAAAATTTCAGAATTATTTCAGAAAAGGGAAGATGTTGAGGAGAAACTATCATGGTGGTTCCTCAAGCAAAAGGGGTCCCCATCTCGTGATTTGGGAGCCCAATCCTTATCAGCTGAGGAACGCACCTGTGCAACCATGTGAATGGCCTTCCGATGAATTCATGATTGATGCAGGTTTCAAGGACGAGTTTGATACATTTGTTCGCAATGCCGGGCTCGAAGAATTCATCTCCAATAAATGTGAACAGTATACTATACTCACTGCCTCTTTTGTTCGTAGATTCAAATTTTCAGCTGGCATGACACATCCATACTGTTTGATCTTTATGACAAATCGTATACTATGGATTTAGAAGATTTTAATAGAATATGCAAGATACCTTATTGTGGTAGTCCCAATGACCCTCCTAAGTCTTCGGTTAGAGATTTTATTTCTAGTATAACTGTTGGAGAAACTAGAGATATTACGCAGGCTACCATGGGGAGCATTCATTTTCCTGCCTTACATTATTTTGCCCTCTTCATAGGTAGATGCATTAACGGGTAGTCACCTATGCGCACCTGACCTTAGTATTATTAAGAGCGCCGTAACGGGTGATAGAAGTTTCAAAATGGGAGCTATAATTGCGAGGAGGCTAAATAATAATGCTAATGAAGGGGATTTCTTTGGTGGGATCTATGCCACTCGTATAGCAAATTTTCTTGGAATACCCATCCGCACAGGAGATCCCCCCTTGTCAGAGCTTTCCCGTATAAATATTTCTCTTTTTCTTTGGGTCGAGGTAGAAGACCATGATTAAAATGATTAGTGGCTCTCATATGCATCATTGTTTATTCGTCAAAGAGCCATATTACTTTGTCTTCTCCTCTGAATTTGCTTGCAGATTCCAGATTAGTCCAATGCACGAACACTCTTATTATTATTCACATCATTCGCTCGTGCAAGTGAAAGGCAATAATGAAGATATATGATGAAGTGACTGAGCCTGGAAAAGCTGGTATGAACTCGACCTATTTTGTTTTTGTAAATATGAGTAGCTCATCGTTCCTAATTCAGCATTGTTATGAGAGAAACATGTTTGCAATGACAACTTAGAGATCATAGTTTCTAATGCCATGTTTAATTAGCTAGGAGCTTATAATGGTTTGTCTTGGATGCCAACATGAATTTCAAAATGATTATGATGTAGTATGATAGGATGGTATCCTCCTTTGAATGATTCAAGTGGCTTGACTTGGCACATGTTCACCCATGTAGTTGAAACAAAATCAACATAGCCTCTACGATATTCATGTTTATGGTGATTTATATCCTACTCATGCTTGCACTCAACATTGGTTAATTTCAATGCATATCGATGACTGTTGTCGCTCTCTAGTTGGTCGCTTCCCAGTCTTTTGCTAGCCTTCACTCGTACTAAGCGGGAATACTGCTTGTGCATCCACTTCCATAAACCCAAAGCTGTTCCATATGAGTCCACCATACCTATCTATATGCGGTATCTACCTGCCATTCCAAGTAAATTTGCATGTGCCACTCTCTAAATCTTGAAATAATAATCTGTTTTGTATGCCCGAACCGCTCATGTGGTGACAAGGGGCGGTCAGTATCTTCCATGCTAGGCGTGTTATCCTCGATACGTGTTTATTCACTATCACCCACGAGAAAGGGGCCGGTAATCGGAATGCCTAGTTCCATGCTCAAATCAAAAATATAATTGCAAACAAAACTCCCTCTGGATTGTTGTTGGTATGGACGGCACCCGAGGATTCGGCTAGTCGTGGAGTGTGATTGATCGGTGGTGGGGAGTCAAAACTTTACTATTCTCTTTGGGAACAGCCTATAATATGTGTAGCATGGAAGATGGTGAAAACTCTTGGTCATCGCGTTGACAATGAAAGCATGCCACCCAAAATTATTTATCTCTGTTTTAAAAGCTTGAGCTATGTCACCTCTGCAAATCAATGCTTCCCTCTGTGAAGGGCCTATCTATTTACGTTTCTGTTGAGTCATCCTCTTCTTATTAAAAAAGCACCAGTTAGAGAGCACCTCCATCATTTTTATGCTTTGCTATTAATTGATATTGATTATGACTATGACTGGATCTTCTTTGCCATAAATTACAATGTTCAGTCAGCCCTTGGTGTTTGAAGGTGCTCTGCATTTATGTTTTGCGGTCTCAGAAAGGGCTAGCGAGATACCATTTGTTCATATTGTATCATGATTGTTTTGATTGAAGTGTTGACATTTGAAACTTATTATTATTGCTCGCTAGTTGATTATGCCATTGATATGAGTACACCATGAGACCTAAATGTTATTGCTTATGTGGTTAGCTTATGATCTTGCTGAAAATCCGAATATGAGTTAGACATAATTACAACAACAAGATCAAACAGAGTTTGTAAAAGTTTTTCTTTTTTCTCTTTCAGTTTGTCAACTGAATTGCTTGAGGACAAGAAAGGCTTTAAGCTTGGGGGAGTTGATACGTCTCCATCGTATCTACTTTTCCAAACTCTTTTGCCCTTGTTTTGGACTCTAATTAGCATGATTTGAATGGAACTAACCCGGACTAACGTTGTTTTCAGCAGAATTGCCATGGTGTTGTTTTTGTGCAGAAATAAAATTTCTCGGAATGACCTAGAAACTTACGAGGATTTTTTGTGAAATATATAAAAAATACTGGCGCAAGAATTACCCGAAGACACGGAGCCAGGAGCCCACGATCCCAGGAGGCGCCCCCCAGGGCGCGCTTGGCAGGCTCGTGTGGCCCACGTAGCTCCGCAGCCTCCAACTCCAACCCTATAAAGTCTGTGTCGCCCAGAAAAAATTAAGAGAGAAGATTTCATCGCGTTTCATGATACGGAGCCGCTGCCACCTCCTGTTCTTCCTCGGGAGGGCAGATCTGGAGTCCGTTCTGGGCTCCGCACAGGGGAAATCGATGTCGTCTTCATCATCAACCATCCTTCATCGCCAATTCCATGATGCTCTCCATCGTTCGTGAGTAATCTCATCGTAGGCTTGCTGGACGGTGATGGGTTGGATCAGATCTATCAGGTAATCGAGTTAGTTTTGATGGGGTATGATCCCTAGTATCCACTATGTTCTAAGATTGATCTTGCTACTACTTTGCTATGCTTAATGCTTGTCACTAGGGCCCGAGTGCCATGATTTCAGATCTAAACCTATTATGTTTTCATCAATATATGTGTGTTCTTGATCCTATCTTGCAAGTTGTAGTCACCTACTATGTGTTATGACCCGGCAACCCCGGAGTGACAATAGCCGGAACAACTCCCGGAGATGACCATAGTATGAGGAGTTCATATATTCACTATGTGCTAATGATTTGTTCTGGTTCTCTATTAAAAGGAGACCTTAATATCCCTTAGTTTCCATTGGGACCCCGCTGCCACGGGAGGGATGGACAAAAGATGTCATGCAAGTTCTTTGCCATAAGCATGTATGACTAAATACGGAATACATGACTACATTACATTAACGAACTGGAGCTAGTTGCATATCACCCTTTATTATAACTGTTACATGATGAATGTCATCTGACATAATTATCCATCACCGGTCCAAAGCCTATGAGCTTTTCCTATACTGGTCCTTGCTAAGTTACTTTACGGCTAGTGCTGTCGCACTTGCTATACAATTCACTACTGCTACTGTTACCTCCGTTATCGTTACTACTACCATTTTGCTACTAAAACTCAGCTGTAGATACTAAGTCTTTCAGGTGTCGTTGAATTATCAAATCAACTGCTAATACTCAAGAGTATTCTTAGGCTCCCCTTGTGTAGAATCAATAAATTTGGGTTGAATACTCTATCCTCGAAAACTTTTGCGATCCCCTATACTTTTGGGTTATCAAGGTGCATAAAAGGATTAACATCACATGCAAATCATAAGTGACATGATATGGCCATGATCTTGTGCTTCTTGATCTCCATCACCAAAGCACCGACATGATCTTCATCGTCACCGGCGCCACACCATGATCTCCATCATCATGATCTCCATCATTGTGCCGCCATTGAGGTTGTCGTGCTATCTATGCTATTACTACTAAAGCTACTACTTAGCAATATAGTAAACACATGTGCACGCACAAACGTTAGCTTAAAGACAACCTTATGGATCTTGTCGGTTGTCGTAGCATCCACATGCAAGTCGATATTTAACTATTATAACATGATTATCTCATACATCCAATATATCATATCATGTCTTTGGCCATATCACTCACATGCATACCGTGCAAAAACAAGTTAGATGTCCTCTAATTTGTCGTTGCATGTTTTACGTGGCTGCTATGGGTATCTAGTGTGATCGCATCTTACTTACGCAAAGCCACAACGGTGATATGCAGATTGCTATTTAACCTTCTCCAAGGACCGCCTCGGTCAAATCCGATTCAACTAAAGTTGAAGAAACAGACACCCGCTAGTCATCTTTATGCAACAAGTTGCATGTCTGTGGATGAAACCAGTTTCTCGTAAGTGTACGAGTAAGGTTGGTCCATGCCGCTTCAGTCCAACAATACCGCCAAATCAAGAAAAGACTAAGGAGGGCATCAAATTGAACGTCAACGCCCACAAACTCTTTTGTGTTCTACTCGAGATATCATCTATGCATGAACCTAGCTCATGATGCCACTGTTGGGGAACGTTGCATGGGAAGCAAAAAAGTTTCCTATGCACACGAAGACCTACCATGGTGATGATCATCTACGAGAGGGAGATCGGATCTACACACCCTTGTATATCACTAAGCGGGAAGCATTTAAGAAATGCGGTTGATGTAGTGGAACGTCTTCGCGATGCAAATCGCCGTCGTCCCATGATCCGTCCCGATCTAGCACCCAATGGACGGCACCTCTGCATTCAACACACCTGCAGCTCGATGATGATCTCTGGCTTCTTCATCCAGGAAGAGAGATGAAGAGTTAGCTGAATTCTCCTGCAGCACGACATCATGGCGGTGATGATGGTGGAGCTACTCCGGCAGGGGTTCGCCGTGCCGAAACGATCTAGCTACGAGGTGTCACGAAGTAGTGGAGGGAGAGAGGTTTGCACAAAGGCTTGAGGTACAAAAACCCTCTCGAACATCCACTATATAAAGGAGGAACCAAGGGGTGGCTGCCTTGCCTCCTACTCCAAGAAGGAGGGGTCGGCCGAGCCAACGAGGAAGGTCTCCTCCTCCAATTCGGTTTGGTGGAGGAGTCCTTTCCTTCTTTCCCACCTCCTCTTTTTTTCCTTTCCTTTATTTTTCCTCTAGCCGAAATAGTCCTATTGGGCTGGCCTCACCATCCCACTAAGGGATGGTGTGCCAACCATGGGCCTATTAGGTTCTCTCCTGGGTGGGTGGCCCCTCCCGGTAAAACAGCGGAACCCATTCGTCACTCCCGGTACTTTACCAGTAATGCCCGAAATCTTTCCGGAAGCCAAATGCAAAAATACTATATATCAATCTTCATTTCCGGACCATTCCGGAGACACTCGTGATGTTCGGGATCTCATCCGGGACTCCGAACAACATTCGGTTACCATCATCTATAATTCAATTATACCGAAAACGTCACCGGACCTTAAGTGTGTAGACCCTACGGGTACGAGAACTATGTAGACATGACCGAGACACTCTGTGGCCAATATCCAATAGCGGGACATGGACGTCCATATAAGATCCTACATATTCTACAAAGATCTTATCGGTTGAACCTCTATGTCAAGGATTCACACAATCCCGTATATCATTCCCTTTGTCCTTCGGTATGTTACTCTCCTGAGATTTGATCATCGGCATCTCCATACCTATTTCAATCTTGTTACCGGCAAGTATCTTTACTCGTTACGTAATACAAGATCCCATGACTAAATCTTTAGTCACATTTCTTGCAAGGCTGGTTTGTGATGGTGTATTACCGAGTGGGCCCCGAGATACCTCTCCGTCACACGGAGTGACAAATCCTAGTCTTGATCCATGCTAACTCACCGGACACCTTCGGAGATGCCTGTAGAGTACCTTTATAGTCGCCCAGTAATGTTGCAATGTTTGATACACACAAGGCATTCCTCTGGTGTCAGTGAGTTACATGATTTGATGGTCATAGGAATGAATACTTGACATGCAGAAAACAATAGCAACAAAATGATACGATCATGTGCTACGTCTATAGTTTGGGTCTTGTCCATCACATCATTCTCCTAATGATGTGATCCTGTCATCAAGTGACTACACTTGTCTATGGCTAGGAAACCATAACCATCCTTGACCAACAGGCTAGTCAACTAGAGACTCACTAGGGACATTGTTTCGTCTATATATCCACACATGAATTTATGTTTCCATTCAATAGAATTATAGCATGGATAATAAACGATTATCTTGAAACAAGAAATATAATAATAACTATTTTATTATTGCCTCTTCGGCATATTTCCAACACATGCTCCCCTGCCCAAAGGTGGTCTTCACCTGCAAAGTGGTCGTCAGTGTTGTAGGGACGGGTCCAGGGCTAACGTTTGTCCTGCTGGCGGGCGGCGGCGGCCTGGTTGCACTGGAAAGGAAACCTTTAGAGATGCCTTGGGAACCTGTGTTCATCCTTGCCCCTTTGCACTAAAGGGGAAACTCCTCCGTCCTGCTATCCGCTGCTCGCCTGTCCTCCCCCCACGTCACCCTTCTCCTCAGGTTGGGTCTCGCCTCGGAATGTCCGCCGCTCCGGAGCGTTCCTGAGGAGGCCCCCCACGGGTCTTGATGTTGTTCATCCTCACGAGGGCCTTGTCTTGTGTGGTGCTGGGCCCGTTGGTTTTCGGTCGATGAAGTGGGCCAGCCCTGGGCCGCAGGCAGGCAGTTCTTGGTACCCCCATTCCTAGAACACCGACAGTAGCCCCTGGGCCCAAGGAGCGCGTGGGTTGGCTTCTCGGCGAAGCCTTGAGGGTGGCCTGAAGCGTTGCGGGCCCTATTTGCCTGTGGTCCAGGCGACACACGTGTCCAGCAGCCATGTGGTGATGCTCTCGCTCCTCGAGGCGTCCGGGGTGCCCCAGGCCACGATGGCATGATCTCCAAGGACCGCACATGCCCTTATTGTTCTCATTGAATGGCATTGGTCCGGCCTGACCACACCTAATGACCCTCGTGGACATGACCGCTCGGTGGACAGGTGAAACGACGTGGGCGGCAACGCTCCCGTTGGCCCACCTCGCGAGCTCGTTGGGGCGCGCGACGCTCGCGCTCCCATGATGGTTGGTGGCTGTGGTTCGCCTATAAATCTGCTCCGCCCCTGTCAAGGAGGAGGCACTGCAATCCTGAGCTTCCTCTCTGCTTCCTTTTGCTACATGAGAAAAACTCCTCTCCTCTTCGTTTCTCTATCTTCCATGGCGTCTCTGGGAGGCGAACCTGGAAGGGGGAAGTGAGCAGCTCCGACTGCGCCCCTGTCCGCCCCCGTGAGCAGCGGCGGAGGGCCCTCAGGGCCTCCGTGCATCCGTCACCTCTCGGCTCTGGCCGACGAGTAAGTCCCTAGCTTGCACCTCTTTTCCTTGTCGTCCGATCTGTTGCTTGTTTGTTGATCTTTCCTTTTCTCCAGAGCGCCCTCGGCTAAGAAGCTCAAGCTTTGCGAGCTTTAGGAGGAGCTTGAGGGGCTGCACGCTCAGCTCGCGAGTGCTAAGACCACCCTCCAGGCCGCCCACGAGGGCGAGGCGGAGGCCAAGGTAGAGTTGGCGTCGCTGCAGAAGCAGGTCTAGGAGGCGACCGACGTCGTCCTGGTCGCCAAAGACGATACGTCGCACACCCGGACGATGGCATTCCAGCGCGCCAAGAAGTTCACGTGCATCGTCGGCCGGGCGGCTGACGCGACGTGCCGATTTGTGGGAGATGCCCTAGCACTACCGAATGTGAGAAGCGACGGGTCTGACTTGCCATCTTCTAGAAGCTGGTGGATACGCTCGAGGCCGACGTCTCCCGCGTGGAGGCGGACAGCGCAGCCGACGCGCGCGAGGTTCTCGGCCTTGCCTTGACGCACTTCTTCTCCAACCCGCATCGCCTTGTCCCGCAGCTCGACCTCGCAAGCGTCGTCGAGCCGGCGCCCGCTGAGTCCCGCCGTCTTCTCCGTGACGAAGTCCGCCCACACGTGGACGTCCTGGTGGAGCGGTACGTCCGGATGCCCGTCTCAAGTGAGGAGGAGGGCTACGACACTGAGCCTTCAGGCGCCAAGGGCGACGTCGGAGGCCTCTGCCCCTAGGCACCGCCAGCTTTTGTTTACCTGCTCCTGCGATGTTTGATCAAGAACCCTGCCTTATCGGGGTTTAAGCTTTTGAATTATTACCTTTGACGTCCATCATTTTCCCTTTCGCTCTTGAATTGATGGTTTTCTCGCTGGTGGTCGTTGTGGTTTGGCTTCAAAGCTTAAGGCCCATTGCTGCCCCAGCCAGTGCTCGGGGCCAACGGCGGCCAGGGCCCTTAGGAGGTCCCGTCCTCCTGAGGCACTGCTCGTACCGCTGCACGCTTGGTCGATGGCCTCATTCCTCACCGTAGTTGAATCCTTAGGCCCTGTAGCCCTTCGTTAGTACGTGTGTTTTTAATTTGTTGTTAGTTTGGCGTGAACCCAAATGACCCCCATCTCGGCCTGCGGGGTACTTAGCTCGTGGGTTTGCGTCGGTCCCTTCCGCAGCTCCTCCTGAGTAGCACCTACTTTGTAGGTGGGATGGGGTGGAGACCCTTTCGGCACTCCATGCTTGCGGGCCCTCGTCCCGCATTTTGTCCGGTGAGGCTCCTAAGGCTCGATGCTTAGGAGCCCCCTTTGGCGCTTGAGTGATTCCTCTTCCCGTTCCTTTGGTCATCACCCCAGGATGCCTTGAGGCCTCCTGGGACTCTGTGTGGTGATATTCTGCTTCGATGCGGACCCCCGAGCGGGGGTTGATTGCCGAAAATGTTTGCCCCTGGGACGGCAAGTCCTTGCTTTCGCTCCTTGGCCCCTAGGCACGGTGCAGAGCTTTCAGCTCCTCAGAGAATGTCATCCAGAAAAAGACGCTTCAAAGCCGGCAAAACAAGAAAGCGCAAGAGAAAGTTCCACCCCCCTTTTAGTTTTTAAAACATCAACTTAAAATTGACAGATTTAAGTCCGGCAGAAGATAGTTCAAAATCCAGGAAAAAGCAAGCAAACGCTACGTTCGACACTTAGGCTGGCATAGTCATTGGTGGACTATGTGGGTTTCCTTGCCAGCTGCAGGCATAGGCATTGTGTTGGGGAACGTCGCATGGGAAACAAAAATTTTCCTACGCGCACGAAGACCTATCATGGTGATGTCCATCTACGAGAGGGGATTTCCGATCTACGTACCTTTGTAGATCGCACAGCAGAAGCGTTAAGAAAAGCGGTTGATGTAGAGGAACGTCCTCACGTCCCTCGACCCGCCCCGCGAACCGTCCCACGAACTGTCCCGCAATCCGTCCCACGATCCGCTCCGATCTAGTGCCGAACGGACGGCACCTCCGCGTTCAGCACACGTACAGCTCGACGATGATCTCGGCCTTCTTGATCCAGCAAGAGAGACGGAGAGGTAGATGAGTTCTCCGGCAGCGTGACGGCGCTCCGGAGGTTGGTGGTGGTCTAATCTCAGCAGGGCTCCGCCCGAGCTCCGCAGAAACGCGATCTAGAGGAAAAACCGTGGAGGTATGTGGTCGGGCTGCCGTGGCAAAAGTTGTCTCAAATCAGCCCTAATACCTCAGTATATATAGGAGGGAGGGAGGGGAGGAGGCAGCCTCGAAACCTAAAGGTTTGGCCGAAATTGGAGGTGGAGGAGTCCTACTCCAATCCTACTTGGAGTAGGATTCCACCTTCCCACTTGGAAACTCTTTCCACCTTGTGTTTTTCCTTCTCAAACCTTATGGGCCTTAGTGGGAACTTATTCCAGCCCACTAGGGGCTGGTTTATCTCTTCCCATAGCCCATGAGACCCCTTGGGGCGTGACACCCCTCTCGATGGTCCCCGTCACCCCTCCCGGCACTCCCGGTACACTACCGATGAGCCTGAAACTTTTCCGGTAATGCCCGGAAACTTTCTGGTAACCAAATGAGGTCATCCTATATATCAATCTTCATCTACGGACCATTCCGGAAACCCTCGTGACGTCCGTGATCCCATCCGGGACTGCGAACAAAATTCGGTAACCAACCATATAACTCAAATACGCATAAAACATCGTTGAACCTTAAGTGTGCAGACCCTGCGGGTTCGAGAACTATGTAGACATGACCCGAGGGACTCCTCGGTCAATATCCAATAGCGGGACCTGGATGCCCATATTGGATCCTACATATTCCGAAGATCTTTATCGGTTGAACCTTAGTGCCAAGGATTCATATAATCCCGTATGTCATTCCCTTTGTCCTTCGGTATGTTACTTGCCCGAGATTCGATCGTCAGTATCCGCATACCTATTTCAATCTTGTTTACCGGCAAGTCTCTTTACTCATTCCGTAATACAAGATCCCGCAACTTACACTAAGTCACATTTCTTGCAAGGCTTGTGTGTGATGTTGTATTACCGAGTGGGCCCCGAGATACCTCTCTGTCACACGGAGTGACAAATCCCAGTCTCGATCCATACTAACTCAACCAACACCTTCGGAGATACCTGTAGAGCATCTTTATAGTCACCCAGTTACGTTGCAACGTTTGATACACACAAAGCATTCCTCCGGTGTCAGTGAGTTATACGATCTCATGGTCATAGGAACAAATACTTGACACGCAGAAAACGGTAGCAACAAAATGACACGATCAACATGCTACGTCTATTAGTTTGGGTCTAGTCCATCACGTGATTCTCCTAATAACGTGATCCAGTTATCAAGCAACAACACCTTGTTCATAATCAGAAGACCCTGACTATCTTTGATCAACTGGCTAGCCAACTAGAGGCTTGCTAGGGACAGTGTTTTGTCTATGTATCCACACATGTATATAAGTCTTCATTCAATAGAATTATAGCATGGACAATAAACGATTATCATGAACTAAGAAATATAATAATAACTAATTTATTATTGCCTCTAGGGCATATTTCCAACAGTCTCCCACTTGCACTAGAGTCAATAATCTAGTTCACATCACCATGTGATTCCAACGAATCCAACACCCATATATTTATGGGGTCTGATCATGTCTTGCTCGTGAGAGAGGTTTTAGTCAACGGTTCTGAAACTTTCAGGTCCGTGTGTTCTTTACAAATCTTTATGTTATCTTATAGATGTTGCTACTATGTGATATTCGGAAATACTCCAAATATCTACTCTACTATACGAATCCGTTTCACTACTCATAGTTATTCGGATTAGTGTCAAAGCTTGCATCGACGTAACCCTTTACGATGAACTCTTTAACCACCTCCATAATCGAGAAAAATTCCTAGTCTATCAGTTACTAAGGATAAATTTTGACCGCTGCTAGTGATTCAATCATGGATCACTCTCTGTACCTCTCAACAGAGTGCAAGGCACACATCAGGTGCGGTACTTAGCATGGCATACTTTAGAGTCTACGTCTAAGGCATAGAAGACGACCTTCGTCTATTCTCTTTATTCTGCCGTGGTCGGGTTTTGAGTCTTACTCAAATTCACATCTCACAACGCAACCAAGAACTCCTTCTTTGCTGATCTATTTTGAACTCCTTCAAAACTTGTCAAGGCATACATTTTGTTGAAACTTCTATTAAGCGTTTTGATCTATCTCCATAGATCTTGATGCTCAATGTTCAAGTAGCTCAATCCAGGTATTCCTTTGAAAACTCCTTTCAAACAACCTTGTATGCTTTACAGAAATTCTACATTACTTCTGATCCACAATATGTCAACCACATATACTTATCAGAAATTCTATAGTGCTCCCACTCACTTCTTTGGAAATACAAGTTTCTCATAAACCTTGTACAAACCCAAAATCTTTGATCACCTCATCAAAGTGTATATTCCAACTCCGAGATGCTTGCACCAGTCCATTGAAGGATCGCTAGAGCTTGCATACTTGCTAGTATCTTTAGGATCGACAAAACCTCATGGTTGTATCTCATACAATGTTTTCTCAAGGAAACCGTCGAGGAAACAGTGTTTTGACATCCTACATGCAATATTTCATAAATAATGCAGCAACTACTAACATAATTCTAACAGACTTTTAGCATCGCTACGAGTGAGAAAGTCTCATCATAGTCAACTGTTTGATCTTGTCGGAAACATCTTTGCGACAAGTCGAGCTTTTCTTAATAGTGACTTATCACCATCGTCGTCTGTCTTCCTTTTAAAGATCCATCTTTACTCAATAGTCCTATGACCATCAAGTAGTTCTTCCAAAGTCTACACTTTGTTTTCATACATGGATCCTCTCTCGGATTTCATGGCTTCCAGCCATTTGTCGGAATCTGGGCCCACCATTGCTTTCTCCATAACTCGTAGGTTCATTGTTGCTCAACAAGATGACCTCCAAGACAGGGTTACCGTACCACTCTGTAGTAGTACGCGACCTTGTCAACCTACGAGGCTTGTAGTAACTTGATCCAATGCTCGATGATCACCATCATCAGCTTTCACTTCAATTGGTGTAGGCACCACAGGAGCAACTTCCTGCGCCCTGCTACACACTGGTTGAAGTGATGGTTCAATAACCTCATCAAGTTCTACCACCCTCCCACTCAATTCTTTCGAGAGAAACCTTTCCTCGAGAAAGGATCCGTTTTCTAGAAACAAACACTTTGCTTTCGGATCTGAGATAGGAGATGTACCCAACTGTTTTGGATATCCTATGAAGATGCATTTATCCGCTTTGGGTTCGAGCTTATCAGACTGAAACTTTTTCACATAAGTGTCGAAGCCCCAAACTTTCAAGAAACGATAGTTTAGATTTCTCTAAACCTCAGTCTATACTGTGTCATCTCAACGGAAACACGCGGTGCCCTATTTAAAGTGAATGCGGTTGTCTCTAATGCATAACCCATAAACCATAGTGGTAATTCGATAAGAGACATCATAGTATGCATCATACCAAATAGTGCGTGGCTATGACGTTCAGACATATCATCACACTATGATGTTCCAGGTGGCATGAACTACGAAACAATTTCCACATTGTCTTAACTGTGTACCAAAACTCGTAACTTAGATATTCATCTCTATGATCATATTGTAGACTCTTTATCCTCTTGTCACGACGATCCTCACTCTAAAATAGCTTTGAACTTTTCAACATTTCAGACTTGTGATTCATCAAGTAAATACTCTTGTATCTACTCAAATCGTCAGTGAAGTAAGAACCTAATGATATCCACTGCGTGCCTTAGCACTTATTGGACTGCACACATCAAAAATGCATTACTCCCAACAAGTTACTCTACTTGTTTCATGTGGCATGTTTTGCTTGTCTCAAGTGATTCAAAATCAAGTGAGTCCAAACGATCCATCAGCATGGAGCTTCTTCATGCATTTTACACCAACATGACTCAAGTGGCAGTGCCACAACTAAGTGGTACTATCATTATTACTTTTTATCTTTTGGCGCTAATATTATGAACATGTGTAACACTACGATCGAGATTCAATAAATCATTGAGGGTAATTATTCAAGCAAATAGAATAACTATTATTATTTTAAATGAATAATCGTATTGCAACAAACACGATCCAATCATGTTCATGCTCAATGCAAACACCAAATAACAATTATTTAGGTTTAACACCAATCCCGATGGTAGAGGGAGCGTGCGACGTTTGATCATATCAACCTTGGAAACACTTCCAACACGTATCGTCACCTCGCCTTTAGCTAGTCTCTGTTTATGTCGTAGCTTTCATTTCGTGTTACTAATCACTTAGCAACCGAACCGGTATCCAATACCCTCGTGCTACTAGGAGTACTAGTAAAGTACACATCAACATCATGTATATCAAATATACTTCTTTCGACTTTTGCCAACCTTCTTATCTACCAAGTATCTACAGTTGCTCCGCCTCAGCGACCGTTCCCCTCATAACAGAAGCACTTAGTCCCAGGCTTGGGTTTAATCTGGGGTCTCTTCATTAATGCAGCAACTGCTTTGCCATTTCACGAAGTATCCCTTCTAGCCCTTGCCTTTCTCGAAACTTACTGGTTTTACTAACCATCAACTATTGATGCTCATTCTTGATTTCTACTCTCGCAGTGTCAAACATCACGAATCGCTCAAGGATCATTGTATCTATCCTTGATATGTTATAGTTCATCACGAAGCTCTCACAGCTTGGTGGCAGTGACTTTGGAGAAGCATCACTATCTTATCTGGAAGATCAACTCCCACTTGATTCAAGCGATTGTCATACTCAGATAATCTGAGCACACTCTCAACGATTGAGCTTTTCTCCTTTACTTCATGGACAAAGAATCTTGTCGGAGGTCTCATACCTCTTAACAAGGGCACAAGCATGAAATCACAATTTCATCTCTTTAGAACATCTCATGTTCCGTGACGTTTCAAAACGTCTTCGGCGCCTTGCTTCTAAGCCATTAAGTATTTTGTACTGAACTATCGTGTAGTCATCAGAAACGTGTGTGTCGGATGTTCACAACATCTACACACGACGCTCAAGGTGCAGCACACCAAGTGGCGCATTAAGGACATAAGCCTTCTGCGCAGCAACGAGGACAATCCTCGGTTTTACAGACTCAGTCTGCAAAGTTTGCTACTATCAACTTTCAACTAAATTTTCTCTAGGAACATATAAAAAACAGTAGAGCTATAGTGCAAGCTACATCGTAATTCGCAAAGACCATTAGACTATGTTCATGAAAATTAGTTCAATTAATCATATTACTTAAGAACTCCCACTCAAAAAGTACATCTCTCTAGTCATTTGAGTGGTACATGATCCAAATCCACTATCTCAAGTCCGATCATCACGTGAGTCGAGAATAGTTTCAGTGGTAAGCATCTCTATGCTAATCATATCAACTATAAAATTCATGCTTGACCTTTCGGTCTCATGTGTTCCGAGGCCATGTCTGCACATGCTAGGCTCGTCAAGCTTAACCCGAGTGTTCCGCGTGTGCAACTGTTTTGCACCCGTTGTATGTGAACGTTGAGTCTATCACACCCAATCATCACGTGGTGTCTCGAAACGAAGAACTGTCGCAACGGTGCACAGTCGGGGAGAACACAATTTCGTCTTGAAATTTTAGTGAGAGATCACCTCATAATGCTACCATCGTTCTAAGCAAGATAAGGTGCATAAATGATTAACATCACAAGCAATTCATAAGTGACATGATATGGCCATCATCATGCGCTTCTTGATCTCCATCACCAAAGCACCGGCACGATCTTCTTGTCACCAGCGTCACACCATGATCTCCATCATCATGATCTCCATCAACGTGTCGCCATCGGGGTTGTCGTGCTACTCATGCTATTACTACTAAAGCTACGTCCTAGCAATATAGTAAACGCATCTGCAAGCACAAACATTAGTTTAAAGACAACCCTATGGCTCCTGCCGGTTGCCGTACCATCGACGTGCAAGTCGATATTAACTATTACAACATGATCATATCATACATCCAATATATCACATCACATCGTTGGCCATATCACATCACAAGCATACCCTGCAAAAACAAGTTAGACGTCCTCTAATTTTGTTGTTGCATGTTTTACGTGGTGACCATGGGTATCTAGTAGGATCGCATCTTACTTACGTAAACACCACAACAGAGATATATGAATTTCTATTTAACCTCATCCAAGGACCTCCTCGGTCAAATCCGATTCAACTAAAGTTGGAGAAACTGACACCCGCCAGTCATCTTTGAGCAACGGAGTTACTCGTAGCGATGAAACCAGTCTCTCGTAAGCGTACGAGTAATGTCGGTCCGAGCCGCTTCAATCCAACAATACCGCGGAATCAAGAAAAGACTAAGGAGGGCAGCAAAACGCACATCACCGCCCACAAAAACTTTTGTGTTCTACTCGAGAAGACATCTACGCATGAACCTGGCTCTGATACCACTGTTGGGGAACGTCGCATGGGAAACAAAAAATTTCCTACGCGCACGAAGATCTATCATGGTGATGTCCATCTACGAGAGGGGATTTCCGATCTACGTACCCTTGTAGATCGCACAGCAGAAGTATTAAGAAACGCGGTTAATGTAGTGGAACATCCTCACGTCCCCCGATCCGCCCCGCGAACCGTCCCACGAACCGTCCCGCGATCCGTCCCACGATCCGCTTCGATCTAGTGCCGAACGGACGGCACCTCCGCGTTCAGCACACGTACAGCTCGACGATGATCTCGGCCTTCTTGATCCAGCAAGAGAGACGGAGAGGTAGATGAGTTCTCCGACAGCGTGACGGCACTCCGGAGGTTGGTGGTGCTCTAATCTCAGCAGGGCTCCGCCCGAGCTCCGCAGAAACGCGATCTAGAGGAAAAACCGTGGAGGTATGTGGTCGGGCTGCCGTGGCAAAAGTTGTCTCAAATCAGCCCTAATACCTCAGTATATATAGGAGGGAGGGAGGGGAGGAGGCAGCCTCAAAACCTAAAGGTTTGGCCGAAATTGGAGGTGGAGGAGTCCTACTCCAATCCTACTTGGAGTAGGATTCCACCTTCCCACTTGGAAACTCTTTCCACCTTATGTTTTTCCTTCTCAAACCTTATGGGCCTTAGTGGGAACTTATTCCAGCCCACTAGGGGCTGGTTTATCTCTTCCCATAGCCCATGAGACCCCTTGGGGCGTGACACCCCTCTCGATGGTCCCCGTCACCCCTCCCGGCACTCCCGGTACACTACCGATGAGCCCGAAACTTTTCCGGTAATTCCCGGAAACTTTCCGGTAACCAAATGAGGTCATCCTATATATCAATCTTCATCTCCGGACCATTCCAGAAACCCTCGTGACGTCCGTGATCCCATCCGGGACTTCGAACAACATTCGGTAACCAACCATATAACTCAAATACGCATAAAACATCGTCGAACCTTAAGTGTGCAGACCCTGCGGGTTCGAGAACTATGTAGACATGACCCGAGGGACTCCTCGGTCAATATCCAATAGCGGGACCTGGATGCCCATATTGGATCCTACATATTCCTAAGATCTTTATCGGTCGAACCTTAGTGCCAAGGATTCATATAATCCTGTATGTCATTCCCTTTGTCCTTCGGTATGTTACTTGCCCGAGATTCGATCGTCAGTATCCGCATACCTATTTCAATCTCGTTTACCGGCAAGTATCTTTACTCGTTCCGTAATACAAGATCTCGCAACTTAGACTAAGTCACATTGCTTGCAAGGCTTGTGTGTGATGTTGTATTACCGAGTGGGCCCCGAGATACCTCTCCGTCACACGAAGTGACAAATCCCAGTCTCAATCCATACTAACTCAACCAACACCTTCGGAGATACCTGTAGAGCATCTTTATAGTCACCCAGTTACGTTGCGACGTTTGATACACACAAAGCATTCCTCCGGTGTCAGTGAGTTATATGATCTCATGGTCATAGGAACAAATACTTGACACGCAGAAAACAGTAGCAACAAAATGACACGATCAACATGCTACGTCTATTAGTTTGGGTCTAGTCCATCACGTGATTCTCCTAATGACGTGATCCAGTTATCAAGCAACAACACCTTGTTCATAATCAGAAGACCCTGACTATCTTTGATCAACTGGCTAGCCAACTAGAGGCTTGCTAGGGACAGTGTTTTGTCTATGTATCCACACATGTATATAAGTCTTCATTCAATACAATTGTAGCATGGATAATAAACGATTATCATGAACTAAGAAATATAATAAAAACTAATTTATTATTGCCTCTAGGGCATATTTCCAACACATTGGTGGACTGAGTTGATTGCCTCCGTCTTCTCCCCAACGCGGAGCATAGGGCTTCCACTAGGCGTGGGGTGGACCCCTTTCGCATCCTCGGGGGGGGGGGGGGGGTTGCTGGGTGTATACAACCTCGAATCATTATTACGTGAGAGTGTCACGATGGGGGTGTATATGGGAGGTCACGAGGATGCTTTGGCCTCACGAGTGTCCCTGCCACCGATGCATAGGCGCCTGATTTTGGAAGTCATTGGTGGGCTTTGTTGATTGCCGTCGTTTTCCCCCAGCGTCGAGCGTAGGGCTTCCACTATGCGTGGGATGGACCCATTCCACGTCCTCGGGGGGGGGGGGGGGCTGGGCATATACAGCCTCGGCTCGTTATTACATCAGAGTGTCACGGGATGAAGTAGGTTCCGAAAGGATTGAAGGACGATGCAGAGGTGAGACGGGTTGATGCAGGCCCTGCGCGCTCCTTCTCCCCAGGCCGGTTGAGGGCTTTTCTATTGCTTTACACCGGCAAGTCCTAGTCCAGCACATTTCCCTACCGCCGTGAGGGGCCTCTCGGAGCAAGGCCCTGGCTCCCCTGATACCGACCGAATGTGCCTGGACGGCACCAGGGTAGCCAAGTGGCTTTGTGATCGGTAAGGCTCTTGAGGCGCGATGCTCCAGAGCCCCCTTTAACGTTCGAGCGGCTCTGCGTCGCCAAGATCCAGTCCTGCACATTTGCCAACCGCCGTTGGATGCAACCGAATGAACGGACGCAGCTACGGGGTCAAGCCCTGCCACCCCTGATAACAACCGAATGTCTTTGGACGATATCAAGGGTGGCAGGTGGCCTTATGACCGGTAAGGCCCCTGAGGCGCAATGCTCAGGAACCCCCTTTTGACTCTCAAGTGCCCCCATCTCGTTATGCTGATTGTAGCCCTGGGAAGCCGCGAGGCCTCCCTAGGTCCCGCGACGGGGCGTCGTATACCGGCCGGAGCCCCCAAGCGGGGGGGGGGGGGGGGGGTAATTGTAATTGTAATTGTAACATCAACTAGCATCAACTACAAAGAGTAATTGTAACATCCCAAAATTATAAATTTTGGAATGTTAATATAATTATTAGATTGATTGTTTGTTTGTTTGCTGAGTGACTGAAACTTGTGTGAAATTTGAAACTTTCCGAAACTTTTGAATGAGAGGGAATAAAATGACTTTCCCCTTCTCCGGTGAATTCAAATTCAAGCTTTTAAAAGCAAAGAGAGAAGATGACATGACTTCTTCAACTATAAATAATTTGAACGGAGATATTTGCATTTGAATTCTCTTGCATTTCTATCCGTTTTCTTCGTGCAAGAAATGCCGGGAAATACATTCTAAAGAGCGGAGGAACATGACCCTCAAATACCCGGGCATTTTGAATGTTATTTGCACCCTCAAACTTAGAGGATCATTTGAAAATTATTTGCAAAAAGAAATAATGCTTTTAGGGATTTTTGGAAAATCATTTTTTCTGAAGTTTTATTTTTGCCGTGGAAAAATGCCCATCATCTATATTTTATTTTTCTGATAATTTTAGTATATAAAAACTCTTTATTCCGAATTGATTTGATTTCCTTTTTAACGTTTTAGTTTCCTAGTTTTGAAAATAGGAAGGAGATCACTTTTATTAGGAAATAGGAGCTAGCCCATTAAGAGCTTTCCAAATTTGGCCCAACAGAGGATCATCTTCTTCCTCCTCTCTCCCTCACGTCACAGGAAGTTTCCTTCCATGGAGAAGAGAATCCCCACCTCCGGGATTCGCGAAGCCCTTTCCTTCCCGGCGCCTCCCACCACCCCTATAAGAACGCCCCTACTCTCCTCGTTCCATTTTCTCCATCACCTCGCCTTCTCCCTGCTCGTAGCCACGGTGCCACCATCCTCATCTTCCTGTCAAGAACGGAGTACAATAGGTCTCGTGGCGCTTCCCCATCACCCCTGCCGAGCCTCTCCAGCGCCCCACCCCCTGCCGTGCTACTCCTCCGCCGATTCCCCAACCCGCCGGCGACCTCCCCACCTCGCCGGAGCAGCTACCTCGCCGGAGTTCTTCCTCTGTGTCACCATGGTGAGATTTACGAAATCCCGTATTGCAGTTTTTTCAGAAAATTGCAATCTTACAAAATTCATATCTATTAGTCTATAACTCCGAATTAGGTGATTCTTTTTGCATTGGATCACAAATTTTATGCAGTTTCTGCAGATATATAATTTGTCTATGTTTGGATTTATAAAAATTGAGTTAGATCAGATTTGAATTAAAGCTTGTTTTGCTTATTCCGGGAGTTTAAAAATAGCTTTTAATTTGATTCTTTTTGCTGTTGTTTCCTATTGGTCATATCTTTCAGTAGTTTCAGTTTCAGTTTTTTTTACATATTTTTACTTGGTGTTTTTACCAAAACAGATTCTGTTTTAGTTCTTTTAGGATTATGGCTATTTATTTTTTCTATAATTGTTTTTAAATTAATTTCTTTTACATTTCAGAAAGTTTATGTTTAGTTTTTGTTAGTTAAACAGTAGGTTCTCAACAAGTTTTTATTTTTATTTTATTTGTTATCATGAAATCAATTCTAGTTCCCTGATAACTTTCAATTGGTTTCTCCACGGTTTCAAATCCCGTTTGGAAATACTTTTAAATAGTTTTGTGAAAAAATACTTTATTTTATCTTAGTTAAACTTATATCTTAGTTCCTTGTTATTGTTTTCTGTTGGACAAAAACCATTTAGTGTTTGACGTAGTAGAAAACTCCCTAGTCTTATTTGAAGTTTCTTTCGGATTTCTATTCGCTCTCTCTTTTGTTTTGATTGCTAGAATGATTGCTAGTATGAGTGCTTATGTGAATGATATGTTTGTTATATAGATTTCATCGGAGAGTGACGAGTAGTCTATCAAGTTATTTTCTCGAGAAATTCTTCTTCGTCAACATCACCAGGCAAGTCACTTTGATCATACTTTCACCATGTTTTATGCATTGTAGTTCTACCATCCTATGCCCATTTGCATGCTGCCTAGGTACTTGGAAACTTTATTCTAGTTGTAGTATCATATGGTAGGAACACAACAACCCCGACACTTGGCCCCGGGACGACAATTTCTTAATGCTATGCTTAAGTAGACGGGTTATCGGTTGAGTGTATACCACGAGTGATGCGCGGTTGATATAATAATCAAGACCGGACTAAGACAAGATTTTCAAGACCTCGGACGCAATGCAACACTGGGTGAAGGACGGTTGACCGGCTCCCTGGAAAACCCAGTGGATGCCCGGGATGCTGGAGAGGCCATGTCATCCTGCGGAAAGCTTCACCCAGGCTCAAAGAGACGGACGGATATTTTCAAGACCCAAGGCTTACCTGCACAGCCACAAGTCATTATGGGCTCTGGCTTGGTTGGACAACGCGGCGACTCTGGACAGGCGGTGCTAGCAGATGTAGACGAACGGTAGGAATGGATGGGCACCGACAGGGATTCAGAGGGACCCGTTGAAAGACCATGTTTTGATCATCCGGTCTTCAAACACCTTGAAGTGCGAGGACATACTCGGAGGCAATCAAATCTTGTGGGGAACATGTGCAAAACTCTGCAGAGTACTCAACCTAATCGATTAGCCGTGTCCACGGTCATGGACAACTTGAGCCGAAGGCATTGAATTTCCCCTGAACTCTCGACACAACTTAATAAGGATGTGGGTGTTAACAACTATTCGGGTACGAGAACTGGTTGGCGGAACCATCTCGTTAACAACAAACTATGTATAATATTTTGCTTTCGACCCCTTTTGTTGTAGGATAAAACTGGCTTTATGCAAAAACTTAGCTCCACCGGCCAAATATGCATGTAGAGATAGTTGATTATTATTTTACTCCCTCTCTTGATGATTTGCCAGCATATTCAATATGCTGACCTACACGGCTGCAACGTATCATGTTGCAGAGTACTTTTCCGACCAGGAGTGAGGCTACGATTCTACGCTCAGCGACATGCCCTTGGAGTCGGATGGACTCGTCTACCTGATGCTTCCGCTTAGTCTTCGTTAGATAATCTCATGAGTTGGCCTTCAGCCACTTTATTGTACTCCTTTATTGTAATAAAATACTCTTTATGAGATCTCGATTAATAAAGCTGTATGATTGCACTCTTGAATATATACATTATGTACTGTGTGTGTACCAGCATGATCTTGGGATGGTACGGAAACACAAGAGGCTTGACTCGTTGAGTCAGGTCGCTACAGTAATCAACACTACTAGCAACCATACAAGTACCAATCGGAGTCGCGGGACGGAGATTGGTTACAAGTGATGAACTAGGGTTTGGAGATGAGATGGTGATGATAAAGATGTTGATGGTGACGAGTCCCCTCTGATGAGAGGAGTGTTGGTGATGACGAAGGCGACGATTTCCCCCTCCAGGAAGGAAGTTTCCCCGGCAGGATCGTCCTGCATGAGCTCTAGATTGGTTCTGCTCAAGTTCCGCCTCGTGGCGGCGGCGAATCCATGAAAAAGCTCCTCCCTGATTTTTTCCTGGACGAAAACCTTCATATAGCAAAAGAGGGGGCTAGCGGGCCAGTGGGCTGCCCACAAGCCCTCATGGCGCGACCTGGGGGGTGGCCGCGCCATGCAGGCTTGTGGGCACCCCCTGGTGCCCCTCTGGCACTTCTTCAGCCCAGTATTTTCTATAAATCAGGAAAAAAATCCTCGTTGATTTTTACGGCGTTTGGAGTTGCGCAGAATAGGTATCTCAACTTCGCTCCACTTTCAGGCCAGAATTCCAGTTGCCGGCATTCTCCCTCTTCATGTAAACCTTGCAAAATAAGAGAGAAAAGGCATAAGAATTGTACTGTGAACTGACATAACAGCCAAAGAAGCGATAAATATCAACATGAAAACATGATGCAAAATGGACGTATCAGCGCTGTCGGAGCAGGCCGCCAAGCAGCCTAAGATCACAAGCTCCAAACATCGCAAGGTCAACGTACCCGTGGCTTCAGCGTAAGTAGTTTTGACGAGTGATTCATCCGAGTTTGAGCAACGTCTTTCAAGTGATAATTGGATTTCTGTTGTTTCTGTTCCAGGCCCGATACTTCGACTCCTTGACTAGAGCCCAACACCTGTGACAAAGGTAGAGCCGATATTGATGTCGCTTCATCTAAAGGTAACCCTTGAGCTTTATTAGCGATTCATTCGAGACTCGGGCTTTGTCCATACGAGTGACCTTTTGAATGTCTTGTGAACATGTGCAAAACCACAAGGCGTGATTGAACTCGATGCTGACGTCCCCTCTGTAGTTGGAGAACTGCTAAAGCATGATCCGACTCCCAGCTGAGTGAGCATCAAGGCCAAGACTCCCGTGGTGTAGGAGACTGCCACAACTGGGACGTCACTCGGATTGTATCTGGTAACCACTCCGTCACCTCTCCCCAAGGATCACAACATCTTCCAGCTCCACCATACCCCAGAGGATCAGGAGGCGCACGCAAGGAAGCCTTGGCTTAGCTGGATGTGATGGTTGGGCGACTGAAGGAGGCGTATGACGCGAGGGAAGCCGTGGAAAAGAACATTCGGCTGAGTCCTTCATGTACGCCTTTGTTTCTGAATCTGCTCCCGAGTGGGAATCCCAAATGGGCATGCTCGGAGGCACACCCGCTGGGTGTTTTCTTTCAGTGGGAGCACGCTGAGTCCACCCACTTGGTGTAGTCCCCGAGGCTACCGTCGACTGGGGAAGTCGGCGGTAGTCTTATTTTCTTTGTATGTTCGACAGAGTCTAGCAGGGTGCATAGCCCCTTTCTTTCCTCTATCTTTCAAGTGGGGCGCGCTGAGCGCATCCACTGGGTCTAGTCCCCGTGGCTACGGTCTATTCGGGCAGTCGGTGGTAGTCTTAGTTTCCTTGTCTTGATCAATAGAGATTCGTCGGGTGCGGATACCTTATCCTTTATCGCTCTAATGGGGGCGCGCTGAGCGCACCCACTGGGTGCAGTCCCCGAGGCTACTGTCGAATGGAGCAGTCGGCGATAGTCTTAGAGTCACGATATTATATTATGCCTTACTTGTATTTGTTGATGGCAGACTACTTGTGGGCCCGTGGGCGGTGATGATTCCTTAGAGAAAGAGTTGCAGGAACTCCGACTGAGCCTTGATGCGGAAAAAGCCAAGAACAAGCGACTAGAGTAGGAAAAACGAACAGTTGAAGGTAAGCTCTCGCCATCCGACTGATTCTCGCTTCAGTTATCTTTCTTATCCGACTAAGGCTGTCTTGTCAGATCACCTTTCTGAGAGGCTGAAGAATTCCATTTCTCTAGTTACCGTGAAGGATACCCTCGAGAAGAGGGATGAAGAGCTCACATCCACTTGGAAGAAGGCCTAGCAGAAGACACACGCGGCCGAGGCCAAGCTCAAGACGGTTGGAACTTTCGAATAAGAGATTCGGCTTCTGAAAGTCGGTGCGGAGAAGACTCTAGCGGAGCTTGCTGAGAAAAAGAAGCACTATGCCGAGTGCGAGACCAACTTTGAGAAGATCGCCGCCAATAAAACTAAGCTGGAGAAGTTTGTCGAGGACTTCAGCGTGGAACTCTGTGAGAAGCTCAAAGGTATGTTGAGCGTCTGAATGCTTCCCCATAGTCACTCTCAAATTTCCGAGTGACGTTTCTCATCCTTTGTTTCCCGTTGAGTGCAGCCTTCGCCATCAACATGGAATAAGAGACAACTCTAATAGAGAAAGAGCTTGACTCCAAGAGAGGGCTTCTGAAGGACAGCGCTGCTTTGTCTCTCCTCAGGCTGGAGGCTCGCGTCGATTATGTACTGGCTTGTGTCAAGTTGCTCTAGTCGGTCATTGGGGAGATAGATTAAGAGAAAGTCTGTGATAGTGCTCCAGTGCAGGATGCCCGGACCATCGTGAACCGTGTCAAGGCTATTCCCAATGAACTCAAGTCATGGAAGAAGTCGTCAGCAAGGGCCAGAGTTGGCATTGCCCTTTCACTCGTCTGCATCCATTGCAAGGGGGTCGATGAAGAAAAGCTAAAGAGTCTCCGGGTCATCAACCGCAAAAGCGCCAAGTTTGAAGACTTCATGGGGATGTTCATGGCGGCCGCCACTCGGAATGCGGAGGGTATCTATCTTGAAACCTTCATGGAAGAAGTAGAATCTTCAGCCTCCGAGTGATGCTCGGAGGAAAAACATTTAAGCCTTTATTCGCTTCACAATGCTGAGTGATTTTATGTAACCCCAAACTTCGAGCGGGCTCTGTGCCCTCTCCCATGCATACCTTTATCTGAACTTGACCCCTTTTATCCATGTTTGAGTATGGATATTATTTGTTTAGTTGTCTTTTGGGGTCACTTTTACTCGGCCGAAAACCGGTTCGCATCCGAATTCCCGGGAATGGAAGTTGTCCTCACTCGGGATTGTTTTGGATTTAGGCGAAAGCTAGTTCACAGCTGAGCCCTCGGGTGTGGAAGTTGTCCCCACTCGAGATCATTTTTACTTAGGCGAATGTGGTATCGTTGCTAGGGATGATTGTCCTATTCATCTTGGCGCTCGAATGAAGATCTTGTCTCCATTTGGAACTGCTTTAACTTAGGCGAAGACTCGTTCGCAGCTAAGCCCCCGAGTTTGGAGGATGTCCATACTCGAGGAAGGGTTTACCTTAGGCGAACCAAGCTCGCTACCAAGAAATGTTTGACTTGTTTATCTTGGCGTCCGAATGAAGATCTTGCCTTCATTTTGAACCACTTTAAGTTAGGCAAAAACTGGTTCGCAGCTAAACCCCCGAGTGTGGAGGCTTCCAAGATCACTCGGGGAAGGGTTCACCTTAGGTGAAACAGGTTCGCTACCAAGAAATGTTTGTTTTGTTTATCTTGGCGTCTGAATGAAGATCTTGCCTTCATCCGGAACCGCTTTAACTTAGGCGAAAACTGGTTCACAGCTAAGCCCCCGAGTGTTGAGACTTCCAAGATCACTCGGGGAAGGGTTCACCTTAGGCGAAACAGGTCCACTACCAAGAAATTATTCTGTTGTTTATCTTGGCGTCCGAATGAAGATCTTGCTTCCATTGGGAACCACTTTAACTTAGGCGAAAAGTGGTTCGCAGCTAAGCCCCCGAGTGTGGAGGCTTCCAAGATCACTCGAGGAAGGGTTCACCTTAGGCGAAACAAGTTCGCTACCAAGATATGATTCTTTTGTTTATCTTGGCATCCGAATGAAGATCTTGCCTCCATTCGGAACTGCTTTAACTTAGGTGAAAACTGGTCTACAGCTAAGCCCCCGAATGTGGAGGCTTCCAAGATCACTCGAGGAAGGGTACACCTTAGGAGAAATAGGTTCACTACCAAGAAATGATTCTTCTTGCGAACACGCTGATGGTATGTCCATTTTGGTGTCTGAATGAAGGTATTTCCTTCATTTGGGACCACTTTAACTTAGGCGAAGGCTGGTTCGCAGCTAAGCCCCTGAGTTTGGAGGCTATCCACACTCGAGGCAGGTTTTACCTTAAGCGAAAACAGGTTCACAGTTAAGGATTTTCCACCCACTGGGGTGTGTTTCACCGGGGTGAAGTGTATGTGGATAGTTGAAGAAAGTAAGAACTTTATTATTCTAATCATTCGGATTCATTATAGGAATGAAAAAGGAAAGTTCTAAGTGTATAACTTGTGGAGCAGGTCCACGTTCTAGGTTATCGGTTCCTCCATGTTGTTATTGATGTTGTACAACCGATAAGCTCCGTTGTGCAGCACTTTGGAGATGGCGAATAGCCCTTGTCACGGAGGCGCCAGCTTGTGGGTTTTCTATTGGTCCAGCCAAAGGACTAAATCCCCTTCTCGAAATGCTCGGCCCCTGACTTGCTTGTCATGGTAACGTCGAAGGTCTTGCTGGCCCCCGAGTGTCATGATTTCAGATCTGAACCTATTATGTTGTCGCCAATATATGTGTGTTCTTGATCCTATCTTGCAAGTTGTAGTCACCTACTATGTGTTATGACCCGGCAACCCCGGAGTGATTATTGCCGGAACCACTCCCGGAGATGACCATAGTATGAGGAGTTCATGTATTCACCAAGTGTTAATGCGTTGGTCCGGTTCTTTATTAAAAGGAGAATCTTAATATCCCATAGTTTCCATTAGGACCCCGCTGCCATGGGAGGGATGGACAATAGATGTCATGCAAGTTCTTTTCCCTAAGCACATATGACTACATACGGGATACATGCCTACATTACATTGACGAACTGGAGCTAGTTACATATCTCTCCGTGTTATAACTGTTGCATGATGAATAACATTCGGCATAATCATCCATCACCGATCCAATGCCTACGAGTATTTTCCTACTGGTCCTTGCTACTTCACTTTGCTGCTACTGCTATCACTGCTGCTACTGTTACTCTGTTGCTACTGTTGTTACTCTGCTGCTACTGTTGTTACTTTGCTGCTACTGGTTACTGTTGCTACTGCTGGTATCATACTACCTTGCTACTGATACTTTGTTGCAGATACTAAATCTTTCAGGTGTGGTTGAATTGACAACTCAACTGCTAATACTTGAGAATATTCTTTGGCTTCCCCTTGAATCGAATCAATAAATTTGGGTTGAATACTCCACCCTCGAAAACTGTTGCGATCCCCTATACTTGTGGGTTACCAGTGCTCTTGAAGGCGGCGACCGAACCTTTACAAACAAGGTTGGGGATAACTCCACACAAATCTTGGAGGCTTCCAACAAGACCACGGAGCTTCACCACAATGGAATGTGGCTCCGAGGTGACCTCAACCGTCTAGGGTGCTCAAATACCCAAGAGTAACAAGATCCGCAAGGGATTAGTGGGGGGAATCAATTTTCTCTTGGTGGAAGTGTAGATCTAGGAAATCAACAAGTTTGATTGGCTAGGGAGAGAGATCGGGCACTTTTGACCTTAGGGAGCAACAATGGAGCTTGGGAGGGTCAAAGGTAGGGTTCTTGAGCAAGAAGAACCCTTTATATAGTGGGGGGATCCAACCGTTTTCCTCACTCAGAGCACGAGCCCATCGATACTACCACTAGCAGCAGCGGTACTACCGCTGACCCTCCAGCGGTACTACTGCTGGCTGTAGCGGTACTACCATTGAGCCCATGGTAGCGCAAAGATACTACCGGGCCAACCACCGCCAAGAAAGTCTTCGCAAAAAGTCCGACGTAGTACAGCCGCAAGGATGACGGTACTAAAGTCCTGGAGCGGTACTACCGCTGGGTTAGCGGTACTACCGCCAGCTCCAGCGGTACTACCGCCAGGGCCAGCGGTACTACCGCGAGGTCCAGCGGTACTACCGGCAGAGGACATTTTTGCAAGGAGAGAAAGACCAAAGAGGGGAAAAGCTCCATAGTTGCAAAGGAAACGAGATGGAGAAAAAGTGTGTGCGTGCAAGATTGATTCCACCCAAACCTTCCCAATATGGATCCCCTCTTAATAGTACGGCGTTCCTATGACTCAAAACCACCAAAGAGAATCGTAGAAGACACCGTGCTTCTATTCCATGGAGGGTGTCGAATCGTCTTGTGTCTTTGTCATGTATTATCTGAAATGCTCAATGCACACGATTATTCCACTAAGGTACTGTCATCAATCACCAAAATTACTTAGGCATAAATATGCCCTAACAATCTCCCCCTTTTTGGTGGATTGATGACAATACCGGATTTGCACAGTAGAAAGCATGTGAGCATAAAGATAATTTAATAGAGATAATTGAAGAGCACATGACTCACAACATATGATTAAAATAGGTCTCATAATAAAAACAAGTCTCACATCACATCTAGTAAAGATAGGAAATACGATCAAACCAAGTTCAAAGCAGACACGATAAAGATAAAGCAAGCAAATCCAACTCCTAGACTCTCTCCCCCTTTGGCACCAAGACACCAAAAAGGGGCACATCTAAGACATAGGTGGTCACTCCTCATCCTCAGACTTATCTGTGGCATCCGGATCCTGCTCGTCCTGCTCCTCCTCAATGACCTCGTCAGAAACCTCCTCCTAAGCATCAGACCCATTCCACTGGTAACCTTGAGCCCTCATCTAGTCAGTCTCTAGAGTGATGTCGTCCTCTAATCCGCTTGAGATTGCCACATCAAGTGTCCTTAAGACACGCTTGTGCCTCTGACAGTTCTCCTTCTGGGCCACATGAGACTGATATTGTCCCTTGGCCTGCATACAAAAGAGAGTCTTCATCTTATCCTTCAGCTTCATAGCCCAAGATGGCATAGCAGAAGAGCGGGTATGCGACGCACATCCTCCTCCAGCAGCAGTCTCTGTGTCAGTGTCCATGGGATGAGAAGAAGTCGAGGTGTTGGCCCATTTGTCCTTTAGACGCAACTTGATAGGATCATGCACAAAGTAGTCAGCTTCAACAGGGAGGAGCTCGTCCGGATAGGTATCTTTCCACTTTTGAATAAAGGCGAATAGGTAAGGCCCGTAGATGGGAACCTTACAGTTCATGACGCAATTCTAGAGCTCACATAACATCACATCAGATATGTCGAGAGGCGCAGTGGCCTTATTCCTTGCCTCCTCACACAGCAGAATCATCTCAGCTAGATGACCATGCACCTCGTCCTTGTTGCCAATACGAGGGAACAGGGTATTGCGGAAGATCCGATGCATGACATCCAGATGCGTGGGGAGCACACCCTTCTTTATGTAAAGATGTTGCAGCATGTCCTTCGGGGTGGAGGTAGAATTAGTTGGAGCATGAGGGCGCAACCCAAGTACATTTTCTTGCCCCTGAAAGTCGACCTTCAGGAGTTGAATGAACTCCATCCAGGTACCAGTCAACTTATGACCAACCGTCATCCAGGTCATGGTGCGCTCGTCATCAGGATGAAAGTGAACGGTGACATAAAACTGGGCCACAAGATCTGGACCGAAGTCATTTATGAAGGTGATGACTTCCTTAATGCCAAGCTTTTCAACCAAAGAGAGAGCCTCGCCAAAGTAGTCATGATGCCGTCTAAGGTGAGCGAGGTCGATCCACTACACTGGGACATAGATCTTCTGTAAGGGCATGATGATGTCAATGAAAGATCATTGCCTATTCCCGTGACCAAACATGATCGCAGCTTCTGAGTTGAGCCTTTTCATCACCATAGGGATCACGGGTACGGAGTGCCACAAAGTCCTTAGGAGGCATAGTGCGGATGTTGAGCCCTTTGGACTTGGTGGCAACCTTCTTGAAAGACTTCTTTTGAGGGTTCAGATTGGAAGTTGCGGAACCTTCAGGAGCCTCTGGATTGTGGTACTGCTTTGATTGGGTGTTGCGTACAGGATTCGAGCGATGAGAACCACCTGTGACACACAAGACACACACAAAAAAAGAGCGACAAAAGGAGTCATGGCAATGTTGAAAAATCATAAGAAGAAGCACACATTACCAAGGGAAATCAATAAAAAAATGCCCTCCTGGCGGTAGTACCGCTGGGGTCACAGCGGTAGTACCGCGGGGCCAGCGGTAGTACTGCTGCCCCTCAGCGGTAGTACCGCTGCCTCCTTAGCGGTAGTACTGCCCGAGTGGAGCGGTAGTACCGCTAGGGGTTGACTTTCAGGTCTAGACAGATTTGAATCAACTAAAAATACTAGATTCGTTGCAAGAGATCCACGGCTAACAAATAACTTATCACAAGAATCACCATAGCCCTAAAACATGTGGAACTCTAGATCATTTAGATGGAGACAAGCCTAGTCAATGGGATCCAAGTTTTAGATCAAATCCATGAGATGTATGATAAGATCTACTATATCTAAAACATGGAGCACTAGGGTATGTCAAAATAATTGCAATGAAGAACATTAGACCTAAAATCCCCTAAGGTTTCTCCGCCAATCCATCCAAAAACTAAGCATAAAGCATATCCATGGATCCAACTCAACAAGCTCCTAACCCTAGAAACAAACACACCAACCAAGAGAGGAAGGGGAGGAGCTTTACTGGAGTCCATGGCACTTGAAGGAGGAAGGAGGAGGGGAGCAATCCCTCTAACCGGAAAGAGAGAGGAGGCTCCACAGAAGGAGATCCAAGCAGGGAGATTTTGGGTAGAGGGAGAGAGCACCACGAAGAAGATGAAACAGGAGCAAGAAAAACGGGCCCCTCTCCCTTTATATAGCCCTCAGGTCACGGGCGGAGCGGTAGTACCGCTGGGACATAGCGGTAGTACCGCTACCCTGGCGGTAGTACCGCTAGGGTCATAGCGGTAGTACCGCTCCCCCTGGCGGTAGTACCGCTGGGTTCATAGCGGTAGTACCGCCACGCTGGCGGTAGTACCGCTCCCCCTTGAGACAGCCCTAAAAAGCCCTAGTCAAGCCACGAAAGGCTGGGTTCCTGGCGGTAGTACCGCTCCCCCTGGCGGTAGTACCGCTGGGGTCCTGGCAGTAGTACCGCTCCAGAAAAGCACAAAGAGACTTAGGACTTTGTGGAAATGAAGTGGGCAACGACTAGTCAGTGTAGAGAAAAAGGTAAGACCAGCAAGATATACTGACTAGTCATTTTGTATCCTTTCTACAACAAGAGAGAAAGGTGGGCGGTGGCCGGAGCCACCTATGTTTGAGACAAAGGTATGACACCGCGAAGAATTATCCTTGGGTTCATGACCAACGCTCGTCTTTGAAGCACAAGTGCCATTTAATAATGGCCAAAGTGAAAGACTTGATCGATTTATGCATAATGGGGGAGGGAAAGTTCATTGAGAGAACAACACTCCCCCTATGTCCATGCCTACACGTAGAACAAGATATAATGCAGAGTGGGGTGCAAAGTGCCTAGTTTCAATCCACATTACTTGAATCAATGATATTTAGCTCATGCCTTAACTCCCGGAACCTTGCTTCATCTAGCAGCTTAGTGAAAATATCTACAAGTTGTTCTTCAGTGTTGATGAAGTGAACCTCAATATCACCTTGCTTGATATGTTCACGAATGAAGTGATGGCGAATATCAATGTGCTTGGTCTTGCTATGTTGCACAGAGGCACTTTGTCACAAGTGACATCGTAATCCTTTAAACTTTGCCTCATCCATAGCAACTGTGCACAACAACTCGCAGCTACCACATACTCAGCTTCGATGGAAGATAGTGAGACACAATTCTGCTTCTTTGAAGACCAACTTACCAGGGAACGACGAAGAAATTGACATCCTCCAGAAGTTGACTTCCTCTCCACACAGTCTCCCGCCCAATCTGAGTCAGAATAGCCCACTAGGTTGAAGTTTGCTCCTTTGGGATACCATAGACCAAAATTTGGGGTATGAGCCAAATATTGAAAGATTCGCTTAACAGCCATATAATGGCTTTCTTTTGGTGCAGATTGAAACCATGCACAAATCCCACACTCAACATGATATCCAGTCTAGATGCACAAAGGTAAAGAAGGGATCCAATCACGGAGCGATATACCTTTTGATCCACTGCTTTACCATTGGGATCACTGTCAAGCTTGCATCTTGTTGGCATGGGAAACTTGACCGGCTTGACATCGTCTAGCTCGAACCTCTTGAGCATGTCTTGAGTGTACTTGGCTTGTTTGATGAAGGTACCTTCTAAGCCTTGTTTAATCTCAAACCCGAGGAAGAACTTCAACTCACCCATCATTGACATCTCAAATTTCCCGGTCATTAGTGCAGCAAATTCTTCATTGAAAGATTCGTTAGGGGAACCAAAAATGATATCATCAACATATAGTTGGCATATGAACAAATCACCTTTGACCTTCTTGGTAAAAAGAGTGGGATCTATCTTCCCAATTTCAAACCCACGATCTTGTAACAACTCAGTAAGGTACTCATACCACGCACGTGGGGCTTGTTTAAGGCCATAGAGTGCCTTATTAAGTTTGTACACATTATTGGGGAGCTTGGGATGTTCGAACCCCTGGGGTTGTTTGACATAGACCAACTCATTTAAAGGACCATTAAGAAAAGCACTTTTTACATCCATTTGTTGTAATTTGAAATTATGATGAGAAGCAAATGCAAGCAGCATGCGAATAGATTCTAGACGAGAAACAGGGGCAAAGGTTTCACCGTAGTCTATACCCTCGACTTGGGAGTAGCCTTGAGCCACCAATCTTGCCTTGTTTCGAACCACAATCCCATTGGCATCTTGCTTGTTTTTGAAGATCCATTTGGTCCCGATGACATTATGTTCCTCCTTTGGTCTTGGCACTAAATTCCAGACTTGATTACTCTCGAAGTTGTTGAGTTCTTCATGCATGGCCATAAGCCAATCCTCATCATCTATTGCTTCCTGTACCTGTTGAGGTTCACAATACAAAACAAACGTGTGATGCTCACAATAATTCCAAATTTGTTGACGAGTGGATACTCCCCTTTTCAAACTACCAAGCACATTCTTCATAAGATGTGACTTGACTCTCATCTTGTTTGCAATCTTGGTTGCGCGACGCTCCAAGAGTTCTGCATTTGATAACTGGGGAGCATCGAATTGATTACTTTACTTGGCCTTGCGTTTTGATCCTCCCTTGGCACCAGTATCCCTCTTAGGTGTTGCAAAAGGAAACTGAGAGACAGCATCCTGATCAACTTGATTTTCGACTTGAGCAGGCTCACTGGTTTGTCCTTGATCTTGTGGTTGCTCTTGGTCTTGATCTTGTGCCTCTATTTGGTCTGGATCTTGTAGTTGCACTTGATCTTGATCTTGAGAAGATTCGGAACCTTGTGTAAGCACTTGGACATCATGGGGCACATCACCATCTTTGAGCAATTGATCTTGTCCTTGAACTTGTTCAACTGGTTGAGGGTTTTCTCTTTGTTCATCGGAAACGTGTGGGGCTTGTGAGGATGATGGCTCCACTTGACTAGAGCATTGTCCTTCTCCTTAGGCCACAAGGGGTTCCTCAATGGGGAGTATTTGACCAATCCCCATTCTTCTTATGGCTTGGGGAGTAATTTCATCACCTACATCACAGAGACCACTTTGCTCCACTTGGGAGCCATTATTTTCATCAAACTCCACGTTACATGTTTCCTCAATGAGCCCGGTGGACTTGTTGAGGACACGGTAAGCATGAGAGTTTGTAGCATAACCAACAAAGATGCCCTCTTGAGCTCTAGAATCAAATTTAGCTAAACGTGCACCTTTCTTGAGAATGAAACACTTACACCCGAATACCCGGAAGTACTTGAGATTGGGTTTGTTTCCGGTGAGAATCTCATATGGGGTCTTATTCAAGCCTTTGCGGATATAGAGCCGGTTGGATGCATGACATGATGTGTTGATGGCTTCGGCCCAAAAGTTATACGAGATTTGAATTCCGCCATCATTGTTCTTGTCGTGTCAATCAACATCATGTTCTTCCTTTCCGCCACACCATTTTGTTGAGGAGTGTATGGTGCTGAATATTGATGTTTGATTCCCTCATCACCTAGAACTCATCCAAGGTGTAGTTCTTGAACTCGGTGCCATTGTCACTTCTAATCATCAAAATATTTGCTTCATGTTGACATTGAGCTTCATTACCAAAGTTGATGACAGTTTGTTGAGTCTCACTCTTCCTCTTGAAGAAATATACCCAGGTGTATCTTGAGTAGTCATCAACAATCACCAAGCAGTACTTTCTGCCCCCAAGACTATCAAATGATGGAGGACCGAAGAGATCCATATGAAGGAGCTCCAACGGCCTCTTAGTGTAAATGAGAGTCGTTGGACGATGAGCAGTTTCATGAATCCTCCCTTCAATGCAGGCACTGCAAGCACGATCTCTGGCAAAACTCACATTTGTTAGTCCACGAATATGGTCCCCTTTGAGGAGACTTTGCAAAGATCTCATATTGACATGAGCTAGTCGGCGATGACAAAGCCAACCCGCATCAACTTTATCCATTAGACACGTAGCAATCTTAGTGCGTCGCTTTGAAAAGTTCACCACATAGAGACCATTTTCGACATATCCAACATAGGCTACTTTAAGAGTCTTGCTCCACAAAAGGACCACTGTATCAAGATTAAAGAATGTGTAAAAGCCCATAATTGCGAGTTGACGAACCGAAAGTAAATTGTAAGCAAGGGACTCAACAAGCATGACCTTCTCAATAGATAACTCTTGAGAGATGACCACCTTACCAAATCCCAATACCTTTGACGATGATGCATCGGCGAATTGGACATGGGTGGGCATAGATGCGGAAGGATGCACATCCACCACTAAGTCCTTGCTTCCGGTCATATGATTTGTTGCTCCACTATCGAGCAACCATGACTCCCCACCGGAAGCAAACTCCTGCAATAGATCAAGGCTTGGTTTTAGGTACCCATTTTTCAATGGGTCCTTTAATGTTAGAGACAAGGGTCTTAGGAACCCAAATAGCCCATTCAATGGACTCATAGTAAGAACCAACAAATCTGGCATAAACATGCCCATCACCAGCATGACATAAAACATAGGATGGATTGAGTTTGCCGGCTATGTTGGTAGGAATGGTTTTGCCCTTCTTGATGCTACCATTCTCCACCTTGTTCCTGTTCTCCTTCTGAGTCCCTTCGCCCTCTTTGAGAAAGATGTCCATGAGGGTAATGGATCGTTTGTTCCTGTTCTTCCTTTTTCTTTTCGACTTGGATTTAAGTCCAAGTCCCTCCTTTCCTAGAACACCCTTTTGATTGCTCAAGAGTTCGTTTAGGTTCTTCTCGCCTTGGATGCATGACACAAGGCCCTTCTCAAGTTGATCCTTCAACTTGGCATTTTCCTTCACAAGATGTACATGCTCACAACAAGGGTTAGTTGTACAAGCATTATCAATTATAACGAAAGGAGGACAAGTAGAGATCTCCTTGGTAAGATTTGCTTGGAGTTGATCATGAGACTCTTTCAGGGAGAGATGAGCACCTTTCAAGACCTTGTGAGCCTTGTCAAGTGTGTCAAACTCCACTTTGTCTGTCATGGCCAACCCCAAGTGTAGCCTTTTCAGACTTAAGCACACGAGTAAGAACAATAGCATGATCTAGTTCCTTTTGCAATTTAGCACAGTCATCGTTGTATGACTCCTCAAGAGCCAAACGAAGAGTGCGCTCCTTTTCTAGTGCAATAGATAATTCAGCAATCTCATCGGCATAGTCACGACTATGTCCTTGCACCTCGGAGATAGTCTCCTCATGAGACTCGATGAGGTCATTAGCCTCACCGAGTTGTTCCAAAAGAGCAACAAAGTGCTTCTTGGGTTCGCCTTTGATCGTACACAGAAATTTTTCAAGATCATGCTCATTAAGTTCCACAACATCACTATCATCAACAAAATTCAACAATGAAGGAGCAGTAGTGATGTTGGTCTTAATGTTGGGTGTTACCTAATCGATACATTTGGCCATGAGGCACTTGGCGAGGTGGTTATCGTTGGGGGCGTTGAAGAGAGACATATTCTTGGGAGAAGGGGTGGCAATGGCGACAGCCGCAGTTGCCACCATATCGTCATCGTCATCATCATCGGAGGGGTACTCTTCAAGTGCCACCATACCCTTTGGGTGGGGTTTCTTGACAAAGTTGTTCTTGTTTGGGAATGACTTGGTTTTGTCTTTGCGAATGAGATTGCCCCCGTTGTCTTCCCTCTTCTCATAGGGACATTCTTCCACGAAGTGACTCACATTACCGCAGTTATAGCATGTCCTCACACGTTGCTTGGATTTGAACCCACTTGAGTTGTTCTTGGAGAAGTTGGGTCTTGAGTTCCTCTTGTTGCCCCAGAATTGCCTTGATGCAAGAGCCATGTGCTCGTGATAAGCATACTTAGTATATTCAGGGCAGCTCTCCTCTTCCTCATCCTCTTCTTCTTCTTCAGAAGCACCTTTTCCTTTGAAGCAAGGTTGGGTGAAGTTGTCTTTGACCGAATGCAAGCAAGTGCATTGTCAGCAGTCTCGTTCATGATTGACATTGCAATGAATTCATCCAACACCTCACTGGGAGACAAGGAGTGGAAATCTGGTCGTTGGTGAATGACGGATGACATGGCTTTGTTAAATGGCATGATGGCCTTGAGAAACTTGCGCTTGATCCATGTGTCATCCACATCCTTGCTCCCATGATCCTTGAGAGCAACAGCAATAGCAGTCACCCTTCGATAGAGATGACGAGGGTCCTCATCTTCCTTCATCAGAAACTCGTCGGCCTTATCAAGCACCACTTCATAGTTGGACCGTTGAATGCTTGATATTCTCTTGTATAGCACCATAATGTGCTCCCAATAGTCCTTAGCCAGAGTGAAGGGGCGCAAGTGAGGAAGATCTTCAGGAGGTACTGCGGACTGGAGAATAAACAATGCGGAGTGATTATATTGATTGTCCGCTTCTTCTCTTGGAGTGAGGTTGCTTGGGTCATCAGGATAGTAGCCTTGCTCGATGATTATCCATAAATATGTTGAGCTGTGATTCAAATGAGACTTAATAGAAAACACCCAGTTAGCAAAATCACCCTTAACAAGCTTAGGAGGAGGACCAACAGGATAAAGACGCGGTGTAGGAACTGGTCCTCCATAGACCATGGGAGGTGGAACTGAGGCATAGGTTCCAATCCCATTATTTTCGAGAGGGGAAGAAGGTCGCATACCTTTAGCCGCTTCCCTAGAGGAATTGGCCTCTGAATCCGTGTTGGCGGGTTTAACCACCAACGCCGGTTCGGGAGAACTTTTAATTCCCTCAATTAACTCTTTAAGCATGGTCTTGACTTCGTTCGTCAAGGACGTCCTGAGATTGGCCATAGCCGCATTCAAGTCGTCCCTTGTGCTCGAAGTCAAGGTCATGGCCTCGGGTTGCCCATGGGGTCCTCACTCATCATCCTCCATACTCTTCGGGTGGTGAAACCCTTAATAAAGAGATGTGGCTCTGATACCAATTGAAAGGATCGATATGGTTGACTAGAGGGGGGTGAATAGACAACTACCACTCTTTAACTATTCTCAACAAGTTAGGGTTAACAACATAAAGGTTCTCTAAAATGACAACTAGGAGGGCAACCTATATGATGCTATCAACTATAATCGCTAAGGCAAGTAAGAAATAGTCTACAACAATAACATACACAATGTAAAGATTAGAGATAACCACAAGTGGAACCAATGAAGACGAGGATGTGTTACCGAAGTTCCTTCCCTTTGATAGGAAGTACGTCTCCGTTGGAGCGGTGTGGAGGCACGATGCTCCCCAATAAGCCACTAGGGCCACCGTATTCTCCTCACGCCCTCACACAATGCAAGGTGCCGTGATTCCACTATGGGTGCTCTTGAAGGCGGCGGCCGAACCTTTACAAACAAGGTTGGGGCTAACTCCACACAAAGCTTCGAGGCTCCCAACAAGACCACGGAGCTTCACCACAATGGAATGTGGCTCCGAGGTGACCTCAACCGTCTAGGGTGCTCAAACACCCAAGAGTAACATGATCCACAAGGGATTAGTGGGGGGGAGTCAATTTTCTCTTGGTGGAAGTGTAGATCTAGGCCTTCTCAACCAATCCCTAGGAAATCAACAAGTTTGATTGGCTAGGGAGAGAGATCGGGCACTTTTGAGCTTAGGGAGCAACAATGGAGCTTGGGAGGGTCAAAGGTAGGGTTCTTGAGCAAGAAGAACCCTTTATAGAGTAGGGGGAATCCAACTGTTTTCCTCACTCACAGCACGAGTCTAGCGGTAGTACCGCTGGCAGCAGCGGTACTACTGCTAAGCCCAAGGTAGCGCAAAGATACTACCGGGCCAACCACCGCCAAGAAAGTCTTCGTAAAAAGTCCGACGTAGTACAGCCGCAAGGATGACGGTACTAAAGTCCTGGAGCAGTACTACCGCTGGCGAGGGGCGGTACTACCGCTGGGCCAGCGGTACTACCGCCAGCTCCAGCGGTACTACCGCCAGAGGACATTTTTGCAAGGAGAGAAAGACCAGAGAGGGGGAAAGCTCCATAGTTGCAAAGGAAAGGAGATGGAGAAAAAGTGTGTGCGTGCAAGATTGATTCCACCCAAACCTTCCCAATATGGATCCCCTCTCAATAGTACGGTGTTCCTACGACTTAAAACCACCAAAGAGAATCGTAGAAGACACCGTGCTTCTATTCCACGGAGGGTGTCGAATCGTCTTATGTCTTTGTCATGTATTATCCGAAATACTCAATGCACACAATTAGTCCACTAAGGTACTGTCATCAATCACCAAAATTACTTAGGCATAAATATGCCCTAACAACATAGTAGCTACTTGTGCAACCTGGGAGCACCAGGGTTGACCCATTTGGTCACTTTGTCGCCAGCTAGCCGCGGGTAGACGACAAAGGGCAGGGGCAGGCAGACGGCAAAGGGCAGGGTAGGCAGACAACAAAGGCTTGGCAAGAGTGACATGCAGCCATAGGATTGCTGACGTTAGCACGCACACGACAAAAGCTGACTCTAGTTTGTCGTGTGCGTGCGGACGGCAAAAGTCTGCCGTTAGCCACCTAATGGGGCTAACCGCCATACGTTGTCGTCTATATCCTTTGTCGTGATCTTGGCTGCTGAGCCTGACGACAAACTTCTTTGATGTCCGTTACTGGTTTGCACACAACAAAGAAGCTCATTACCATGACCTTCAGTGCCAAAAGTTCGGTCGTCAACCAGCAAACGGCAAAGGTGTTTGCCGTCCTTGACCTCGCTCTTTGTCGTCTGCCAGTGTGTTATTTGTTTGTTGTCGGGTATTGACCTACCATTAAGAATCGCTATTTTCTAGAGATTGTTCATGCATGTACCTTGTGGTGTATTTCAAAAACTGAAAATGCTCACATATTTAACAATGTACGGTCTGTTGTTACACAAATTTGGTGGATGATACTGATCACACTTAAGAAATGGAAAATTCTGCACAAAGGGACAAAGCTAGTGTGCAGTGTGAGACCCTGCTTTGATAAGCTTTACCGTGAAGGGCGGGAGTTCTTCCCACCAACTGGACGCAGCATGGGAGAACATTTTTTACGTCTTTCTCAAGTAGACTACTTCAAACAATTTTCAAGACCGGGATGGTCTACATCACCTCACACACTTTCCGACATGGAGATCGGATGCATGAAGGCATTACTTGAGAAGTTTTGTTGAACCAGTTTAGAGATTGACGGTCGAAGATGATGAGCATCTTGGGTGAGCCGAGGTGTTGCCGGCATGAACATTGTTCAGGGGCTACTAGCGGTGTCATGTCTAAGAGCATCTACAGCCGGACGCCTCAAATGATCCGTCATACTCCTGCGGACATGCCCAGTTAGTGACCGGATAGGAGATAGAAGGAAAAAAGTGACCCAACCAAATCCCTCATACCATCCCTATACATCCAGGATGTCCACGAACCCACATATCCATCTTAAATATAGGAAGGATATGAGTGCTCGCGGACGTGCCCGGGCACATCCGGTCAGTCCGCCACGTAGGACGTGACCCCACTCCGGACCACATTTTCCTTTTCTTTATTTATTCTTTCTTTCTCTCTCTTACTCTCCACCAATCATGTGCAAGTGGTCGTACATATGAGGAAGAAAATAAGGAGTGTGGCTGGGCAAATGGACAAATAGGGAACATGTCCGGTCATCATTGACCGGGCGCGTCCACATGGATTTAGGGGGGTCAAATTTACTATGTTCGATTGTAGATGCTCTAAAGGGATTCTCACCATGTCAACCCTTGGCCTGACGGGATGGCCTGAGGTCCCCTTATCAATTTCGTCTTGGGACGCATTGGACAACCCATCAAATATACAAGAAAGATCGAGAAGACCCAACGTACACGACAAGACGTTGGATTCCTAAAGGAATATGCCTCCTCATACGTAGCCGATTAGGTACTCTAGTACCCTTACATATCTTATACAAATAGATGGGCCAGGCTCGTAGGTACAACATACAATCTCCAATGCAACTAAATACAAGCAAGACATAGGGTTTTCTATCTTCATGGAGTCTGGACTTAGGTAAATTATCTGTTCTTGCTACCATCGCCCCAAGACGTCTAGCCTGGGAACCCCTATAAGAAGGTCTGGTGGGTTTAGTTTCCGCAATAAGTGTGAGTAAAATATATCAACGGGGAGCAAAGATAAAGAGAGAAAAAGAAAAGAAGGTTTGGCAAGTGAGAACTAACTAACACCAGTTCGGGAACAACAACCATGAGTTAAACAAATGTGTCTAACCAGCCTTGGAAACAAGGAGAATGATTGTCCCTAATCCTATAACTTAAAAGGTTAAGATCGGCTTTGAAAGAGAGCTTCCATTAATCAATAGAAGGAGCAATACCTCTGAAAATATTTTCATTCCTTTGCATCTAGATGTTTCAACATTCTAAAGTAAGAATTTACATTGCAATGGGCTTGGGAAGTTTCTCCAAAGCAAGGAGAGCTTCATAATAAAATCATATTCCTCTATGCTTGGAAGGTAAGATGAGATTCCAGCATTCTAGAGAAAAGTTGCAATCCCAAAAAATCCCAGGATTGGTGGACTAGGACGGTGATCGGGTGTGGGACCGGAGAAAGGCGGGTTCATCACTTGTAGTGCTTGTTTGCTGGGAGGTTTGGAAAGAGAGAAATGCGAGGGTGTTCCGGCAGAAATCTTTGATGCCAACATCTATGTTCGAGGTCATCAAAGTTGAGGCCAAAAAGTGGGTCTTGGCTACTGCTAAACATTTGGTATCATTAATGCCACAAGAGTAGGTTCTCTTTTTATCATTTGTGGAGGAGTAATTACCCTCTTGAGGACTTGGTATTATTCCCGCCTCCCCAGGAAGATTAAGATCTTCGCTTGCCTTCTGGTCAGGGACCACCTCGGCACTCGATGGAATGCACATCTGAAGAGTTGCGCCCCCTCCAGTATGTGCGCATCCAATCCCATCGAGGAGTCCACTATTTACATATTCGTCGCTTGCGATCATGCGGCTTCAACCTGGTCCCGTCTCGGGAGGGGGCCCTTCCGCTCGATTGACGAGATCCTATCCTCACAACCGCGGGCGCTCGATGTAGCCGGCTTGTGGAAGGAGGGCCTCTATATGCTCCTTTGCCAGATTTGGAAGGCCAGGAACAATGACACCTTCAACAACATTGACTGTGGCGCGTGTGATATTCTCGTGAGGACTGCCGACAACATTCTGATTTGGAGCAGGCGATACGACGCTCCATCTCGGGATCGGCTCTTGACCATGTAAGTGCATCTAGTGCCCCTTTGTGATTTTGTTGTATTGAAGATTTATAGGAGACTAATATGTTTGTGAGTGTACACACGCTCTATAATGTTGGGTAACTAGCATAAATTCAAAATTTTCCTACGCATATTCAGATCTTCCTATGGAGAGACCAGCAACGAGAGAGGGGTAAGAGCATCTTCATACCTTTGAAGATCGCTAAGCGGAAGCGTTGCTAGAACGCGGTTGATGGAGTCGTACTCGCAGCGATTCCGATCTAGTGCCGAACTACGGCACCTCCGCGTTCAACACACGTGCAGCCCGGTGACGTCTCCCGCACCTTGATCCAGCAAGGAGGAGGGAGAGGTTGGGGAAGAACTCCAGCAGCACGACGGCGTGGTGTCGATGGAGAGACGAGGTCTCCCAGCAGGGCTTCGCCAAGCACCGGCAAAGAGGAGGAGGAAGAAGGGCAGGGCTGCGCCGAGAGAGAGGCAAAAGTCTGATCTCCAATGGCCAAAAGTGCCCACTATATATAGAGGAAGGGAGGGGCTGCGCCCCCTTGAGGGTTTCCCTCTCCTGGGGGGGGCAGCCCTAGATGGGGGTTGGTGCAGCGGCCAAGGGGGGGAGGAGGGGTGTGGCGCACCCCTGGTGGGCCTTAGGCCCACCTGGCTTAGGGTTTGCCCCCCCTTTTCTCTCCCCCACGCATTGGGCTGAGTGGGGAGGCTCACCAGCCCACCTAGGGGCTGGTTCCCTTCCCCACTTGGCCCACCTTACCTCCCGGGGTCGTTGCCCCCCTTCGGTGGACCCCCGGGGCCACCTTCGGTGGTCCCAGTACGTTACCAGTGATGCCCGAAACACTTCCGGTATCCGAAACCATCTGTCCTATATATCAATCTTTACCTCCGGACCATTCCGGAGCTCCTCGTGACGTCTGGGATCTCATCCGGGACTCCAGACAACTTTCGGTAACCTCTTATAACAATTTCCTATAACCCTAGCGTCATCGAACCTTAAGTGTGTAGACCCTACGGGTTCGGGAGACAGGCAGACATGACCGAGACACCTCTCTGGCCAATAACCATCAGCGGGGTCTGGATACCCATGGTGGCTCCCACTTGCTCCACGATGATCTCATCGGATGAACCACGATGTCAAGGATTCAATCAATCCCGTATACGATTCCCTTTGTCTGTCGGTATAGAACTTGCCCGAGATTCGATCGTCGGTATACATATACCTTGTTCAATCTCGTTATCGGTAAGTCTCTTTACTCGTTCCGTAGCACGTCATCGTGTGACTAACTCCTTAGTCACATTGAGCTCATGATGATGTTTTACCGAGTGGGCCCAGAGATACCTCTCCGTCACACGGAGTGACAAATCCCGGTCTCGATTCGTACCAACCCAACAGACACTTTCGGAGGTACCAGTAGTGCACCTTTATAGTCACCCAGTTACGTTGTGACGTTTGATACACCCAAAGCACTCCTACGGTATCCGGGAGTTGCACAATCTCACGGTCGAAGGAAAAGATACTTGACATTAGAAAAGCTTTAGCATACGAACAATACGATCTAGTGCTATGCTTAGGATTGGGTCTTGTCCATCACATCATTCTCCCAATGATGTGATCCCGTTATCAATGACATCTAATGCCCATGATCAGGAAACCATGATCATCTATTGACTAACGAGATAGCCAACTAGAGGCTTGCCAGGGACACATTGTGATCTATTTATTCACACATGTACTACTGTTTCCTGTTAATACAATTATAGCATGAACAATAGACGATTATCATCAACAAGGAAATATGATAATAACCATTTTATTATTGCCTCTAGGGCATATTTCCAACATATAAGTCACCGAGGAGTTTGATATATTCGAAGAATGTCGACCCCTAAAAATGAATGTCTTCAACTGAAGACTTTGATATTCTTCTGAAGACTTTGAAAGTGAGGAAATTGGTGTGTCCTTAAAGATATTGATGCGAGGACTATGAAGCATGAAGACTTTTATTTTCTTAGTTTCATTTCCTTTCTTTGAGTCATAGGAACGCCGTACTATTAAAGGGGGATGAGGTAATACTAAGGAAAAATTTCCAAGTGATGCTCATCTCAAAGCCTACACATAATCAATCATTCGAGTGAAGCCTTTGGAAATCTCTTGCAGTTCAGTCAAATTCTTCAGTGACAAGAGACATAACTCTTTTGATCTCTAAGGAAATTGCTCTAACTGGGGAGTTACGATTTTGCTAGTGCGAATTGCCTACAAGTGAGGAACGTGATAGATCTGAGGACTTCCATAGTTCGAAATTTCGAGCGTTGTTGTGCTTCGCGCCAGCTGTTCCTAAGATCTTATCCACATAATGGTCATATCATTGGGGTCATTTATGTCATATCATGTTGGGTTGCACCCTGGCTATAAATAGACGCCCCCCATAACCACTAGTTGGTTGGCTGCTCCGAGAGAGAACTTGACAAGTGTCATTTGAGAGCAACCCATCCTCCGAGGACTTTGAGAGAAAATCATCAGCGAGGCAAAATCCAAAAACCCAAACACCTAAAACCCAAAGTGATTGAGCAACACTAAAGAGACCGTTCAGGTGTTGAACCGACGATTGTTACCTTTAAGACTGTGTATCTTCCAGACGGTTAGACGTCATGGTCTAGAGCAACCAAGAGGAAATTGTGGATTGTCGGGTGACCGAGTTTTGAGGGTTGGGAAGTCTTCCCTGGAGACTTAACACGAGTGTTGGGCGTGGTTTATGTGACCTTAGCTCAAGGAGAATACGGTAAGGATTCTATGTACCGGGACTATGTATCCTGGAAATGTGTGTCCTTTGGTTTTAATATCAGGCCGCTCCAAACTAGACGTACAACTGCCACAACGGTTGAAACTGGGTCATCAAACCATTGTCTTCATCAAGCTCCTGGTTCTATTTCCTCAACTGTTTCATTTCCTCGGGTACTTGATGAAATTGGTCGTTATTATTTGAAGACTTTGACTGAAGACTTTCTCATTTTCCTCATCTCAAATTCTCCAGTCACCTTGTTCTTCACATGCTTATCATGTTTACATGCCACTTGTGCTATCTGTATGTTTCATTTCATCATGACGATTATGCTACTGGTATATTATGCTTACACCTGAGTACTTATTCCGCTGCTAGTAGTTCGTCACTTAGCAAATTTCTCAGTAACGAATTTATAAAAATTTCCTATTCATCCCCCCCTCTATTTGATATAATGTACTTTCAATTGGTATCAGAGCAAGGTACTTCCTTGTTCTCTGTGATTTTGGTTTAACCATCTAGAGTTTTGGTTATGTTGACTACAGGTATGATCAAGATCTCTCCGGGTTGTCCTACCTTCGAAGGGACGAACTATCCCTAATGGAAGAACAAGATGCGCATGCATCTTGAAGCAATTGACAATGATCTCTTATGTTGTGAAAAATGGCGTTCCCTCTGTCACCCCTTCTATCAATGTTGCTGATGTGAAGAGATTCAAGCAACTTGACTCCCAAGTAAACAATATCATATGTGACCATCTGAGCAAAGGTCAGCATGACAGAGTGGGTGCTTTGGGGTCTGCAATGCTCATCTGAAACAGACTGTAAAAGTCAATGAAGGAATCTCAACTCAACGTGACTCTCGGATTGATGTTCTTCGCAATCTCTTCAACCGCTTCAAAAGACTCGACAACGAAAATTTTCAGTAAACTTTCTATTGCCTCACTGATATCTCCAATTAGCTCCAAGCTCTTGGCGCCATTGACATCACCTACCATGCGATGGTGAAGAAATTATTGAGATCTATTGATTCCTCATTCGACAAATCACTAGATCCTGCTGATATTGTAAAGAGGCTCGGTATTCATGAATTCCAACAATATGAGAAAAGAGATCTCTATGGATAAAGCTATGCTATGTAAGGTCTAATACTGCTAGTACTCATTGTTTCAGAGATACTCATTGTCAAGATGTATACGACCTTCGTTCCCGTAATGCCGGACGGCCAGAAAAAAACAGCCGTCGTTGGACGGAACCAAATGCGTCGTTGGACGAACAACATGACTAGTCGTTTCTCAAAAAAAAAAAAAAAAACATGACTAGTCGGTACGGGGGGCACATAGGCTGCCATCTGCCATCTCAAGTCCAACATGTACACTCCGGCAGTCGGCGTATCCCAACCAGAATCAGTCCAAGTCAAGCAAAGCGGCTGGGCCGGATCTTATCACAAGTCGAGCCAGGCCATACACGGTCGCCTATATACACACCCACATCTTGTTTGCAAACACGTACGTAGATCCCCTGAAAGCCCTCAACCGTGAAGCATAAGGAGGCATGAGGAGGAACACTCTCCTTGGCCTGGTGTCCTGGCTCATGCTGCTTGCGCTCTTCATCACAACCTTGTTTAACCTTGTTTAATTGTTAGACAGTCATGCTCTCCTGCCTGCTGTTGGCATGCTCACATCATCTTCATGGCTGCTTCTTTTTGGGCTGAGCTTCACCTTGCGCTCCGTTTCGATTCAGCGTGCCAGTGCTGCTGGATCGTGGAGCATCCCACGAGGACCTGCGGCCACGCCTGCTGCGGTGACAACTGCTGCCCACCCGCTCCAACCCCATCGGCAGGCTGAAAAGAAGGATGCACAGACTTGTTCATCGGTGATACAGAAGTAAAAAATGAAAATAAAAAAAAAATCCAGAGGGAATGATGTTGTACCCAGACTTACCTGCTCTTGTGTGAGCATGTAATGGTCTCTATTACTTTCCAGCAATAAACATCTCTTGGTTCCTTCAGAATGACTGCCTCATTCAGGTCAGGTGGTACATCAAATCAAGACTGCTCACCGCAACTTGTCCTCTAAACTAATATTGCTACTTGAAGATAGAAATTTAAACAATAAATTAATCTCCATATATGACTAAAATTGTCTTCTTCGCTAATCTCACGATAATCTAGGATTCATATCTAGTCATCTAGAACTAAAAAGTCAAGCGTACAAGCTAGTAGTATTTCACAAAGGCACGCCTATCGTGCCCCAACAGACCATTTCCAACGCTAGGCAGAGCCCATCATCCTAAGGTACATGAGCACCCACAAAGCAAAAATCGACACCCCGCAGAAGACCCCGCAGCAATGGCCGCAAGAGGCAGCCGCAGAGCTCTTGCTATCATCAATGCCAACAAGAAAGTGGCATTCACCCATAGATGGATCAAGGAAAGTTATTAGCCCATGCCCATCAAAGTCACAGCTCTTGGCATCCTGCTTCTGCATCTGATAGTAGCTGTTGAAAGCAAAGGAAACGTTGCCCTTCTCTCCGATGCCGTTGCACGACCCTCCGTAGTAGAGAGTGGTGCAATCCGCCATGTCGCAAGCAAGCTTCAGGTGAGTTGACGCCTTGTCAAGGCTCTGAGCCGGGTTCACGACGCACCACCGCGACGGAAGATACGGCACCTCTTTAGCATTCTTCAGCACTGGGTTGCCTAACCCAAGGTTTAACGGGTACTTGGCCTGTCCATCAAATGAGAAGATCCCCCAGTGTCGCTCGAAGTTTCCTGGTAGCACACTCTTCTGCTCCTCATCAAGAAGGCCGAAAAGATAGACATCAGCCGGAGGAACACCAGGGCGGAGGGGAGTCCCTTTGTTGCTCATGATACGGTTGATGAGTCCTTGGTTGAACGCCCTTGCTGCAGTCAAGTTTGCACTTGGTGCTCCCTGAGTCGGCCAACCCACCTCGCCAATTGCAATGGGTAGTTGCCCGTAGCCGATTTTACCCAGAGCAGAAATCAACGTGTCGAAATTGCCGTCAAAAGCATTGTAATACACGTTGGAGCCATCTACAAGTGGATGAGTTGATCCCTCAAAGAAGGCATAATCTTCTGGGAAGTCGGAATTCTGGTAAAGACTGAGGAACGGGTAGATATTGACCACGAATGGAGCTCCGTTGGAACTTAGATATGCTGCAAGCTGGGTCATTATCTGAGTCAATTCAGTCCTGAACGCTCCTTGCGACGGAACGGTGCCCTCATATGCGTCGGCGTTGCACGGGACTACTAGCTTCACGTAGCTAGCAAGATTAGCCTTCACCAGTGATTGCTGAATATTCGCCATTGCTGGAATAACGTATGACAGAAACTGGCCCTGGTAGCTTGTCAGAAATGGCTCATTTCCCACTGCAATATATCTGTATCAAATTCGCAAAGCGTTATTTTTCAATGCAGTAAATAAGTCTGAACTAGTAAAAAACTGAAAAGTCATGTCCCCGTAAATGGATGAAAGGATAAATGACGTCGTCCAAGACTACACAGACCTTATTTATTATTGTACATGAAATTTGGCAAATTAAAACACAGAGACTATCACACATCAAAGTTTTTAGCTACGACACCATCATAACTTCAGTGCAAACATTACAAACCTAAATTAGCAAATCTTCTGAATCCAAATCTGTGATCAGTGAAAAACAAAGAGCATCCAATGACAGGAATTGGACAATCCAAATTACTTGAAGGCACTCCAAGTTGAATTTCTGATGATTTTGTCACTGTTGGTACTGTAGCAGCAGATAGGGATTATTAACAGAAAGTTGAGTAAAATTGTTCCCGCGATTTCATAGCCTAAAGCAGAATTTAATCACAGTGTGGTATTGTGCAATGTAATATGCCAAGCATGGATAGTCTTCAAACAGGATAATGGCGATTAACAAGCATGTCATCAGACTAAATCTAGGGTTCACATCAACCCCAACGACTTAAAAAGATATACATACCATATTTTTGACTACGCATATATGGGTATACCCTTCCATACAAATATGGAATCCACCTTGACCAAGTATGGAGTTATCATTCGTATTTCAAAGGCACTTCCAAGTTCCAACAACATACTCACCCTCATCTTTAAATATAGAACATCTTATCTGATTTTGAAATTATGATAGATATAAATCATGTGAAACTGACTCAATAGTTTACAGGTAATGTTTATTAGTATCAAATATGCAATACACATGGTAGGTGATTGAGTGGACGGCTGCTACGCATCCACCGGATGATGTTTAGAAAATATCATCCACCTTGATAGCCGTCTGATCTACATGCGTAGCCGTTCGATCCGCGCGCGGCGCTTGGGCTGGGCACTCGGTAATTCCCGAGACAACGCTCGAGTTTCTGAAACAATCGCTTTGTTACAGTTTTTTTTTCTTCGCGCACGCTTCGGCTGGACATCCGATAATTCCTGAGACAACGCTCGAGTTTCTGAAACAATCGTTTTGTTGCAGTTTTTTTCTTCGCGCGCGCACCCTGTAATTCCTGAGACAACACTCGAGTTTCTGAAACAATCGCTTTGTTGTGGGTTTTTTTCTTCGTGCGTGCTTCGGCTGGTCACCCGGTAATTCCTGAGACAACACTCGAGTTTCTGAAACAATCGCTTTGTTGCAGTTTTTTTCTCTTCGCGCGCGCACCCTGTAATTCCTGAGACAACACTCGAGTTTCTGAAACAATCGCTTTGTTGTGGGTTTTTTTCTTCGTGCGCGCTTCGGCTGGTCACCCGGTAATTCCTGAGACAACGCTCGAGTTTCTGAAACAATCGCTTTGTTGCAGTTTTTTTTTCTTCGCGCGTGCTTCGGTTGGGCACCCGGTAATTCCTGAGACAACACTCGAGTTTCTGAAACAATCGCTTTGTTGCAGATTTTTTTTCTTTGTTTTTCTGCAACAATGACATCCGTCTGAGTCGGTAGGCCAGCTTGTATCCTACCTCCATCTTTGAGCTCTCGTCCTGAGCGCCTCCAATCCCCGTCGCCTGTCGGGGCCATGGCCGGTGGGCACAAGCTGGAGCAATTTGTGGGTGTCTCCATGGGAGCTAACTACTCTGTTGCTTGCGTGTGTGATGTATGAGGCAAGGAAGAAGGTATGAGCAAAAAAGATGTGGAGGAGAGTAGTCAAAGGAGAAGACAAGGCAACAGGTAAAAGCGGTTGGGAAACCCACTGGAACACGTGTCATCAGTGGGAGGAGGCGGAAGGAACGGAAAAAATCAGCCGCCTGAGAGAGATCATTTCCCTTAAAGTAATCATTCGTTTGGGTTGGAACAAGTAGGGTTTTTTTTTTTATTATTATTTGCGGGCAGGTTAGAACAAGTAGGTTATGGGTATAGCCTTAGTAAGGACTGAAAGTGTAAACGTACAATATAATCAATCAAGAAAGATAACAGATTTTGCCGTTAGTGTACCCTAAAGCAAATACTAGTCATATTTTGCAGGTTATGGGTATAGCCTTAAGTAAGGACTTAAAGTGTAAGCGTACAATATAATCAATCAAGAAAGATAACAGATTTTGCCGTTAGTGTACCCTAAAGCAAATACTAGTCATATTTTGCAGGAACAAAAGGGAGTATTCTACATTTTCAAGAGAAGCCTCTACGAATTACAAATGAAGAGAATACCTATTTAGAAACAAATTAAATCACGTCGGCACCAGATTCCTCAAGCTACATACAGATCCCACGACCCCATTTTCCAATAGAAATAACCTCAAATAGTGCATTTTGTATTTAACAAGAATCCCGAAATAAGAATCATAACTGATGCTAAAATGCTTCACCGCGGGAGATCTCAAGAAAAATCGCCAAGCCAGGCGCCGGGACTCACTCACCGGATGTCGACGCCGCCGCCGCGGCCGACGTAGCGCGAGACGTTCTGCGCGACCCAGGCATCGGCGGCCGCCGGGGACCCGGCGATGCCGGCGAGCTCGCCGTTGGTGACGCCGACCATGACCTCGATGCCGCTGCGCGCCAGCGCGCGCAGCACGCTGGCATCGGCGTCGAAGAGTTTGACCTTCCCGATCCGGTTGGCCCGGAGGAGGTCCACCACCACCTGCGGCGGCGCGCGGTGCGACGACAGGGTGCCCCAGTTGACCCCCACGGCCGCGTCGGCCGCCAGGAGCCGCCGCTCCCGCGCGCACGACAGCGCGAGGACGACGGCCAGGAGCGCCGCCCAAGCGGCCATCGCAGGGCCTGGATCCGCGGCGTGTCAAGCTGCCCGCGAGTGGTTTCTTGGACGTTGTGAGCTCGGCGGTGGGATTTGGGGGGGTTGGTGGTGGTTGAGAGGAGGATGAAGATAGTGAGTGAGCTGAAGCTCTGGAGACTAGATACTGTGAGGCTGAAGCTTCGAGAGTGGAAAAGGTGGGCGAATTCTCTCACGGGAAAGGAGCAGAGAAAGGGCAAATAGGTCAATTTACAAAGTTGTCAGGTAAATAGTGCGGGCGTGGCAGGGTTGACAGAGCCGTTGGATTGGAAGATCCAGGACTCGGGTTTAATAAGATTCAGCTCAGTCACTATTGAATCCTCTTTTCCATTTCAATTAATTAGAACATCTCCACTGGCATACCTCTATTGTGTGTATCCAAACTTAGGCCTGTTTGGGACCTATCTGCTTCATTAAAATCAGCTTCGCTCCACCAAATCAACTTTAAAGCAGTTTCATATGGAAGTTGTAGCTCTTTCAAAAAGAATGTTTGGCTTTTATCCAGCTTCAGCTTCACGAATGGAAAATTTGGTGGAAATGATCTATTTGATTGGATGAGAGGGGAGAAACGAAGGAGTATCCACTTACGGGTGGTAGCAGTGGGTAATTTCGTTCCAACTACAGCTTCTACAATTTTATGGAGCACCTCCTAGAGAGCTTCATAAAAACAAGAAAGTTGAACCCCATATTCTAGTTTTTTATGGAGTTGTATATCGTGAAGCTATCCCGTTTGTCTTATGTTTTTTAGAGCAGAGCTAAATTTTTTAGAGTAGAGCAGTCCCAAACAAGCCCTAATTAGGGCCGATTCGGTTTGTAGGAAATCAAAATGTAGAAATTAGGGTTAGCATAGAAATTTGATAGTATGACACTGGTCACTCTAAGGATTGACTTGCCTTTTTTCTACGTGTAAAATGAGCTTTGGGTAGATGTGTATTTTTCTTAAAAACACATGAGTCCCTCCCACTCCCTTCCCGAGGCGCTCTCGTGGGAGTCCCTGGGAGAAAACCCTCGTGCCACCGACCCGCCCCCCTCACGTCATTTCCTTCCTTGTCGTCATCGGGGGCGTCGCTGGCCAAAGGTCGTGTGGCGCTAGCGGCGACGGGGCAGCTCCCTCTCGCGCAACTGGTGGGCGTTGCGAGGCGCCCCCCCTCTGCTCGACGGCATCGGGCATCGGGTCGGCCTTGCCGGCTCCCTCCTCTTCCCCCGACGTCCTGCAGTCGTCGACGTCGTCTTCTCCCCTCCCTCTGGCGCAGCTCGTGGGGCTCCGGAGCCGAGGGGTGGGCTGGCGGCGGATCTAGCCCCTGCCCAGATCTGGTTGGTGGTGGTTGGCATGGGCAGGGGTGGTCGACGGCTTGATAAGATGGTGGTGCTCCGCTCGGTGTTCGTCTGCTCCGGTGGGGTGGGGGGCTTCGGCTGGTCCTGGACGGGGCGTGGAGGCGCTCATGTTCTAGTGGTGATGGTGCGCGTGTGCGTAGGTTGCTCCGGTTGGCAACGCCGGTTGGATGCGCGGGTGCATGTCCGGTGGCTCCGATGCTTGGAGCTCACCGGGTGGCACGGGTTGGGTAGTGGCCTAGTGAGGCGGCTCCTTAGGCCAACTCCACCGCACGACCCCAAACGGATGTCCGTTTTGCCAGGATTCTGTCTGTTTGGGTGGAGAGATGGGGTCGTGTCCGGCCCTGTCCTGGGATGCGCTTGCCACGCGCCCAGCGCGCGGCCGCATCTGTTTGCCCTATCATGTCCGCATTCAAAAAGAACAACGATTCAGATGCCAGCGGCCTAGTTCACGCCGGCAACACAGCCAGCGGCCTACACGTCCTCACCGACAACAAAGCTAGCGGTCGGCAACACAGCCAGCCTCCAAAATGAATAGTTTTCTTCTCCGGCAACACAGCCAGTGGTCGGCAACACAACCAGCCTCCAAAATGAATCTGTTTCTTGCCGGCACACAGCCAGCGGCCCAACGGGCGGCACCCATGCCAGCCTCCAAAAAAGAACAGACACATTCGATCGGACGACCTAGTTCAGGCCGTCGGCGTCGAACATCTCCTTCTGCCTGGCCTCGAACCAGCTCCTCGTCTTCTCGCTCATCTTCGTCAAGTCCATGCTCACGATCGCAAGGGCCACCTCCTTCGCTTTGGTTGCGGCATTGGTGGCCTCGATGTCGAGCTGCCTCTTCCTGGCCTCGACATTGGCGGCCTCGATGTCGAGCTGCCTTTGCCAGGCCGCCTCCTCCAGGTCGATCTTCCTCTTCTTCCTTTGAAGCTCCAGGTATTGCTTCATTTGCTCGTCCTTGCTTTGCCGCTTCTTCTCATCCCTCATGTCCTTTTGAGACATCATGCCATGCAAAGTCCCATGCAAAGTCTCATGCAAGGCCTTGGATGCGGCATCACGTGTGTCGTTCACCTTGGAGTTGGTCTTGCCCCTCGGCCTCTTCAACGCCTCGCCATCTCCACCTCCGGTGAACTTGGTCGTCTTCTTGCCTCTCTTCCTTTGAAGTTCACGATATTGATCCTTGAACTTAGGGCGATCATTGATGATCGTCCAACAATGCGTAAGCGTGAATGGCTTGTCGTTGTGCCAGCCCTTGAATGCTTCCAAAGATTGAAATGCCTACACCACATGATCAACAAAGATTTGGACATGCGAACATATACAAGGCCGAAGCCAGGAAAGGACTAGGATGAGGAGAGCATACCATGTCCCCAATGTCGAGGCCACTCACGGGTCGTGCTTCAATGCTCTCCAATGCGGCGCAATACTTGCTGCACTCTTGTTGGATGAACAACCACCTCTTTTGAATCGAGGTGATGCCACGGTCGCTTGTGATTTGATAGGGCTCAAACATCTTCCTTTCATGGAAAGTTTTGTGGACTCTCGTCCAAAAAACTAGGCCCTTTTGTTGCGCGCCCGTCCTCGGATCTTGGCTAATTTCCATCCAAGAGTTGCAAATCAGCTTGTCCTCATCTTAGGTGTATGAACACGTGTGAATGCTCTTGTTCTTCTTTTGTGCTTCCGCTCTTTGGGTGAGCTCGTCGATGAACAATGGCTCACCACTAATATCAATGTCATTGACTTCATCTTCATCGCCATCACCTTCGCAATAGATGTCGTTGTCTCCATGCCACGAGTCACCATGGTTGTAGACAGCACGGTCGTCGGCCTCTTCATCGACAACGAACTGGGCGCGGCCATCCTGACTTTGGGTCTCGTCGGGGTCGTACGCAGGGACATGCCCACAGTTGTAGACCACGTCCTCCATGAACTGGTCGTAGTTGTTGTCGACCGGTGCCATTGATGTTGGCATTTCGTCGAATAGGACGCGGGGGGCGACATGGTGCCCGCAAACGGCGGTCGTGCTTGCTTTCTTTGCATCTCGACGGATGCCTGGTCGTCACTGCTAGACCGAGGTGCGACGTTGAGGTCGATGCAGGCGGAGGGGTGTGGGGTGGAAGGCGCGATCACGCTCACGTCCGGCGACCCCGAGAAACGAGTGTGGGCGTCGTGCCTTGGCGTGGGGGGTAGCCGGGCGACACAGCCGTGGTCCGCGACGTCGGCGACTGGTAGTGCGGAGACCGGGCGACCAACGAGCCTGTGCTCGCCGGGCCGACGACCGCTGTAGAGAAACCAGCCGGACGACAAATGCCAAGCATGAGGAGGGCGTGCGCTTTGTTAACGATGGCCTCCTTCTCCTCGACCTCGATCTTGCGCCGTGCGGCCTCCATCGCATCACGCTCGGCGGCGAACTTGTGCGCGGCGGCGTTGTCCTTCACGGCTGATAACCTAAAATTATAGGGGATTGCAACAGTTTTCGATGGCAGAGTATTCAACCCAAATTTATTGATTCGACTCAAGGGGAAGCCAAAGAATATTCTCAAGTATTAGCAGTTGAGTTGTCAATTCAACCACACCCGAAAGATTTAGTATCTGCAGCAAAGTATCAGTAGCAAAGTAGTATGATAGCAGCAGTAGCAACAGTAACCAATAGCAGCAAAGTGACAGCAGTAGCAACAGAGTAACAGTAGCAGCAGTGACAGCAGTAGCGGCAAAGTAACGTAGCAAGGACCAGTAGGAAAAACTCGTAGGCATTGGATTGGTGATGGATGGTTATGCCGGATGCTATTCATCATGCAACAGTTATAACACGGAGAGATATGTAACTAGCTCCAGTTCATCAATCTAATGTAGGCATGTATTCTGTATGTAGTCATACGTGCTTAGGGAAAAGAACTTGCATGACATCTATTGTCCATCCCTCCCGTGGCAGCGAGGTCCTAATGGAAACTACAGGATATTAAGGTTGTCCTTTTAATAAAGAACCGGACCAATGCATTAACACTTGGTGAATACATGAACTCCTCATACTATCGTCATCTTCGGGAGTGGTTCCGGCTATTGTCACTCCGGGGTTGCCGGGTCATAACACATAGTAGGTGACTACAACTTGCAAGATAGGATCAAGAACAAACATATATTGGTGACAACATAATAGGTTCAGATCTGAAATCATGACACTCGGGCCCTAGTGACAAGCATTAAGCATGGAAAAGTAGTAGCAACATCAATCTCAGAACATAGTGGACACTAGGGATCAATCCCCGTCAAAACTATCTCGATTACATGATAGATCTCATCCAACCCATCACCGTCCAGCAAGCCTACGATGAGATTACTCACGAACGGTGAAGAGCATCATCAAATTGGCGATGAAGGAAGGTTGGTGATGACGATGGCGACGATCTCCCCTCTCCGGAGCCCAAAACGGACTCTAGATGTGCCCTCTAGAGGAAGAACAGGAGGTGGCGGCGCCTCCGTATCGTAAAACGTGATGAACCCTTCTTCTTGATTTTTTTTTCCGGTTGAAAGAGGATATATAGAGCTGGAATTGGAGGCGGCGGAGCCCCGAGGGGCTCACAAGCCTGCCATGCCCGGCCAGGGGGGGGCGGCGAGCCTGGTGGGCTTGTGAGCTCCTGGCTCTGTCCCTCCAGGTGATTCTTGCGCCAGTATTTTTTATATATTCCACAAAAATCCTCGTAAATTTCCAGGCCATTCTGAGAACTTTTATTTCTGTGCAAAAACAACACCATGGCAATTCTGTTGAAAACAGCGTCAGTCCGGGTTAGTTCCATTCAAATCATGCAAATTAGAGACCAAAACAAGGGTAAAAGAGTTTGGAAAAGTAGATACGATGGAGGCGTATCAACTCCCCCAAACTTAAAGCCTTGCTTGTCCACAAGCAATTCAGTTGACAAACCGAAAGATACAAAATAAAAACTTTTACGAACTCTATTTGATCTTCTTGTTGCAATTATGCCTAACTCATATCCAGAATTTCAGCAATATCATAAGGAAACCACAAAAGCAAATGACATCTAGGTCTCACGGTAAACTCATATCAATGGAATAATCAACTAGCGAGCAATAATAATAAGTTTCGAACGTCAACACTTCAATCAAAACAATCATGAAGCAGTGTGAACAGATGGTATCTCGCTAGCTCTTTCTGAGACCGCAAAATATAAATACAGAGCACCTTCAAAGACCAAGGGCTGACTAAACATTGTAATTCATGACAAAGAAGATCCAGTCACAGTCATACTCAACAAAGTTAAAAGCAAAGCATAAAAATGACAGAGGTGCTCTCTAATTGGTGTTTCTATAAGAAGAGGACGACTCAACAGGAACATAAATAGACAGGCCCTTCGCGGAGGGAAGCATTGATTTGCAGAGGTGCGAGAGCTCAAGCTTTGAAAACAGAGATAATAATTTTGGGTGGCATGCTTTCATTGTCAACGCAATGACTAAGAGTTCTCACCATCTTCCACGCTACACATGCTATAGGCGGTTCCCAAAGAGGAAAGTAAAGTTTTGACTCCCCCACCACCAATCAATCACACTCCACGACTAGGCGAATACTCGGGTGCCGTCCATACCAACATCAATCCAGGGGGAGTTTTGTTTGCAATTATCTTTTCGATATGAGCATGGAACTGGGCATTCCAATTACCGTCCCCTTTCTCATGAATGATAGTGAATAAACACATATTGAGGATAACACGCCTAGCATGGAAGATACCGATAGCCCCCTGTCACCACATGACACTACAGGAATCACCTTCTTTGCCGTCTGCCATCACAGACGGCAAAGACAATATCCCTGAAGGCAAAGACAATACCACAGACGACAAAGATTGTCACGGTCGGCAAAATTTATGCGTCAGCCTGCGACGGCATAGGACCTTCTTTGCCGTCTGCCCCCCCAAAGCGGACGGCAAAGCTCTTTGCTGTCAGCTTTCCTTAGGAGCAGTCGGCAAAGCGCTTGAGACGGCAGCCGACAGGCGTTGCCTCCGTTAGGGGTTAACGGAGGCTTTGCCGTCTGCCTCCTCCTCCATCTTTGTCGTGTGCCTCCCCGCCCATCTTTGCCGTCTGCCTTCTCCTCCCCTCCCCCCTCCATCTTTGCCGTCTGCCTCCCCGTCCATCTTTGCCGTCTGCCGAGTCCTCCCCTCCCCCCTCTTTCCACTCTTTGCCGTCTGCCTCCTCCTCCCCCCCTCCTCTGTGCCCTCTTCTTTGCCGTCTGCCCCCAGGAAGCAGACGGCAAAGAGACTATATGGCTAGTTGCTACTGGCCAGGTTGCACAGCTGGGCGCCACGTGGCACCTTTGCCGTCGGTCAGCTGACGGCAAAGGCCTTTGCCATCAGCTGGCAGACGGCAAAGAGCCTATATTGTCACATTTTTATTTATTTTTTCTATTTCACAGCACATATACATATAATTCATAGCACATATATCATAAATAGGTCACAACACATATATGATATACATATAAAGCTCATCAATGCCATTTGTTCATCAACGTACATCCCATATATCAAAAGAACCAACACATACAAAGTTTCATCCATATATACATACATATAGTTGCACATATATTGTTCATCCATATATACATATACATATACATATAGTTCCACATTGTTCATCAACTCAAATAAAAACGGAAACTAAAGCACTCCAACGCCATCTTCCATGCATGTAGTACATCCAATCTGCAAAATGGGAATAAGAAAGTCAGAAGAAGAAGAACAACAACATATATATGACAAACAAGCTAAATTGAAGAAGAAAGAGAAGAAGCAAGAAGAGAACAAGGAGAAGAAAAACAAGAAGGAGGAGGAGGAGGAGGGGAAGGGGAAGGAGAAGGAGCAGGAGGAGGAGAAGAAGAAAAAGAAGAGAAGAAGAAGGACAAGAAGGAGGAGAAGAAGGAGAGAAGAAGAAGGAGGGCTCCTTCTCCTTCTTCTCCTCCTTCTCCTTCTTCTTCTCTTCTTCTCCTCCTCCTTCTTCTTCTTCTCCTTCTCCTTCTCTTCTTCTTCTTCTTCTTCCTTCTCCTTCTTTTTGAGCTAAATGGGCTAATTATGTCATTTTAGAGGAAAACAAGCTAAGTATATAATATTCATGAGCTAACCAAGGTTCTTATGCCATTTTGAGCTTATTATGGTATTTTGGAGCTAAATGGGCTAATTATGTCATTGTTGGGTTAATTAAAGCAAGGATAATATGAAAGAGGAGAAGAAAGAGGAGGAGGAGGAGAATAAGAAGAAATCAAGAAGAAGGAGGAGGAGGAGGAGAAGGACTAGAAGGTCCTTGGCCTTCTCCTCCTCCTCCTCCTCCTCCTTCTCCTTCTTCTCTTCTTCTTCTTCTCTTCTTCTTCTTCTTCTATCTTTTCATTTTGCCTATTTCTTCTCCTCTTCTCCTTTTGTTGGAGCTAAATTACCTAATTATGTCTTTTTTGAGCTAAATGTTCCAATTATGTCATTTTATAGGAAAACAAGCTAAGTATATAATATTCATGAGCTAACCAAGGTTCTTGTGCCATTTTGAGCTTATTATGGTATTTTGGAGCTAAATGGGCTAATTATGTCATTGTTGGGTTAATTAAAGCAAGTATAATATGAAAGAGGAGAAGAAAGAGGAGGAGGAGGAGAAGAAGAAGAAATCAAGAAGGAGGAGGAGGAGGAGAAGGATAGAAGGTCCTTGGCCTTCTCCTCCTCCTCCTCCTCCTCCTTCTCCTTCTTCTCTTCTTCTTCTTCTTCTTCTTCTTCTTCTTTCTTTTCATTTTGCCTATTTCTTCTCCTCTTATCCTCTTGTTGGAGCTAAATTACCTAATTATGTCTTTTTTGAGCTAAATGGGCTAATTATCCCATTTTAGAGGAAAACAAGCTAAGTATATAATATTCATGAGCTAACCAAGGTTCTTATGCCATTTTGAGCTTATTATGGTATTTTGGAGCTAAATGGACTAATTATGTCATTGTTGGGGAAATTAAAGCAAGGATAATATGAAAGAGGAGAAGAAAGAGGAGGAGGAGGAGAAGAAGAAGAAATCAAGGAGGAGAAGGAGGAGAAGGAGGAGGAGGAGAAGGACTAGAAGGTCCTTGGCCTTCTTCTCCTCCTCCTCCTCCTCCTCCTCCTCCTCCTCCTCCTTCTCCTTCTTCTCTTCTTCTTCTTAACTTCTTCTTCTTCTTCTTATATCTTTTCATTTTTCCTATTTCTTCTCCTCTTCTCCTCTGGTTGGAGCTAAATTACCTAATTATGTCTTTTTTGAGCTAAATGGGCTAATTATCCCATTTTAGAGGAAAACAAGCTAAGTATCTAATATTAATGAGCTAACCAAGGTTCTTATGCCATTTTGAGCTTATTATGGTATTTTGGAGCTAAATGGACTAATTATGTCATTGTTGGGGAAACTAAAGCAAGGATAATATGAAATAGGAGAAGAAAGAGGAGGAGGAGGAGGAGAAGAAGAAGAAATCAAGGAGGAGAAGGAGGAGAAGGAGGAGGAGGAGAAGGACTAGAAGGTCCTTGGCCTTCTCCTCCTTCTCCTCCTCCTCCTCCTTCTCCTCCTTCTCCTTCTTCTCTTCTTCTTCTTCTTCTTCTTTCTTTTCATTTTTCCTATTTCTTCTCCTCTTGTTGGAGCTAAATTACCTAATTATGTCTTTTTTGAGATAAATGGGCCAATTATCCCATTTTAGAGGAAAACAAGCTAAGTATATAATATTCATGAGCTAACCAAGGTTCTTATGCCATTTTGAGCTTATTATGGTATTTTGGAGCTAAATGGACTAATTATGTCATTGTTGGGGAAATTAAAGCAAGGATAATATGAAAGAGGAGAAGAAAGAGGAGGAGGAGGAGAAGAAGAAGAAATCAAGGAGGATAAGGAGGAGAAGGAGGAGGAGGAGAAGGACTAGAAGGTCCTTGGCCTTCTTCTCCTTCTCCTCCTCCTAGGAGAAGGAGGAGGAGGAGAAGGACTAGAAGGTCCTTCTCCTTCTTCCCTTCTTCTTCTTCTCTTCTTCTTCTTCTTCTATCTTTTCATTTTGCCTATTTCTTCTCCTCTTCTCCTCTTGTTGGAGCTAAATTACCTAATTATGTCTTTTTTGAGCTAAATGGGCTAATTATCCCATTTTAGAGGAAAACAAGCTAAGTATATAATATTAATGAGCTAACCAAGGTTCTTATGCCATTTTGAGCTTATTATGGTATTTTGGAGCTAAATGGAATAATTATGTCATTGTTGGGGAAATTATAGCAAGGATAATATGAAAGAGGAGAATAAAGAGGAGGAGGAGGAGAAGAAGAAGAAATCAAGGAGGAGAAGGAGGAGGAGGAGAAGGACTAGAAGGTCCTTGGCCTTCTCCTCCTTCTCCTCCTCCTCCTCCTCCTCCTTCTCCTCTTTCTCCTTCTTCTCTTCTTCTTGTTCTTCTTTCTTTTTCATTTTTCTTATTTCTTCTCCTCTTGTTGGAGCCAAATTACCTAATTATGTCTTCTTGGAGCTAAATGGGCTAATTATCTCATTTTAGAGGAAAACAAGCTAAGTTTGGAGGAGAAACTTACCGTAGTGGTCATCAAGGAGGAGAAACACCACGGTTGCTCGCGCCGGCTTCGTTTGGAGACGGTTGCCCTGGAGAAGGGTCGTGCGATGCCGCTCGGGAGTTATTCTGCAGAAAAGATATTTTGCAATGTTTGAGTTAGCATGATGACACTCAATTATTAATACTAGTTTATAATGAAACTCACCGTGCCAATCGAAGAGAAGACGGGCATCGGCGGAGGGACTTGACCGCTCTTCTCGCACGGACCCTGAAGAGGGGGTCGTATTAGTTAGTATTGAAACAGACATTACACACATGATTTGGCTAATGTGAAAAAAAACATACCACAAAAAGCTCGTACAGGGCCCGTTGACCCGCCTCATTCCGGGCCCTCTCCTCCTCAAGCAATCGTGCCGTGGTCTGGTCCCTCTCATCAAGAGCAGCCTGAAGAGCAGCCTGGCTTGCCAATCTCTCTTTCTCAAGAGCAGCCTGGTTTGCCGCTCTCTCTTTCTGAAGAGCATCCTGAAAAACCATTCCTCGTTACCACAGTAATGATCTATGGTGAGACACATAATGAAATGGATGAAAGTGTTCTTAGTCCGTACAACTAACCTCGATGGCAAGTTCGACTGGCCATGGACGAGGCGTTATCTCATGACATCTGCTCGACTGGCACGCCTTGATCTCTGGAAGAGTGAGTAGACAACGTATTATCCCATCTCCAATGGCTATCGAGCCATGGGGCCTCCCGCCACCAGATATCATCACCAGCTCTGGATCCAAAGGTTCCTGGCTAGGGTTAAAGTCATCCCCTTTCGTAGCCTTCCCCGCGTCCCTGTATGCCACGAGCTTCTGGTGGGATGATATGTTGGTGAAGTTATTGGGATCATCCAGGTTAGACTCAGAGAATGCCTTCGCCTTCTTGTACGAGGCAGTATGGGCCATGCCATAAAGGTCGTACAAGTGTGGCATCTCAGTCTTATTGTGATGCGCCTAAAAGAGAGGAACAAAATATTAGCATCAAGAATGAATTGCATGAATCATGAAGCAAATCACATACCCAGTTTCGTCCAAACTGAAGTAAGTTGGCGCTGCCATGATGGTGTGGCACACCAACCATTTGGCTACGCTGATCCTTCGCATTCTCGTGGACGGCTCGCCAGCTGCCTGTGCACCACTCATCAACCAACGCCTCCCAACAATCCATCTTATCCGCACACCATCTCGGGGGCACCTGTAAGTTATTAGTAAGAATTTTCAGCGCTACGCCTATGAATGAAATCAAGAAAACTACGTAGAAGGACTTAAGAATAGGTAATTACCTTCATGTATTGCTCCTTCTTCAGAAACTTTCCGCGGCAATCCTTCTTCTCCTTCTTAATACCACGCGTGGCGTAGTAATCTCGAATAGCCTGCGGCCGAGCCTCGTGGCGCAAGTTCTGTAGTAACCGCCTACACTCGACCTCGAGAACCCTGGCCGCCTCCTCCTCATATCCATCCTCACACCTATAGAAGGTCTGCAATCAAACGTGAAAACACCGATTAGTACAATAATTAAGTATATTGTTAATTTTAGATTCTGTAAAAGGATAATTTACCCAAAAGCTCCTGATCACCATCTCGGCCCTTGTGTGGCACAAGACACCATCTATAATCTCCTCCGGCGGGGCCTGCGCAGCCTGGTAGTGCTCCCAGGTAAATCCTAGTGTAGGAACCTGAGCCTCACCAGGCAACGTGACAAACCCCGGGAAATTTATCCGGCAAAGCACACCAAGGACGGAGTTCGGCCTGCGGACTCCAAGAGGGTGTACCCATCCCCTGCAGTATGATAAGGTCGGCGCATTAGATATTTGAACAAACTTGAAGGAAAAAGCTAAAAAAAGGGTAAATGTACTTACCTATCTCCTTCAGGTTTAATCACCGGCCTCTTCTCGCGGGTAGCCGGGGCGACCGAGAGACATGTACTACCACGCTTGTACACGGTGGCCCCGTCCACCTGCACATCGCCCTCACTATCCGTAAGCTCATCCCCGCCCCCTGAGCCACCCGGACCCTCGGTCCAATCCGGCAACTCGGTACGATCCGGCCAAGGCTCCCATCCGGGCCTCTCCACGTCGGGTGAAGCCTCCGGAACCGTAATCTCCTCCGGCTGCTCCTGGGCCGAATGCACCTCGACCCGAGGCTGCTCCTGGACCGGAGTCTCATGGGGCGAATGCCCGTGAACACCAGGCTCCTGGACCGGAGTCCCCGTAGCCTCCTCCGCAAACGGGTCGACGATACTAGTCCTATGCTCGGGTGAATGAGCTGGTGGTGGTGGCGAGGACGGCTCAACAGTCCTCCTGGACCTTCCGCGGCCACCACCTCTCCCTGTACCCTTCCCCTTCCTCCCTACCCGACCAACACCTCTCCCAGTGGGCAATGCCGCCGACGAAGAAGAACCCCCGGCTGGTGTCGAAAGACTGTCTGCCAAGGCTCTACGGAGAGATAGGGGTGGAAGGGAAGTACCACCCCTCGTGCGGGGCGCCTGGGAAGAACCCGTCGAGCGCTCTGGACCCGCGCCCACCATCTTTCAACACCTGCCATGATAAAGATTAAAAGAAATTAGTACAACATAAAAAAATTGAATGACTGACATGAATAATAATATGTACATGAATAATAAAGATTAAAATATATATAATTTAAGTTGTGAATCTTACAAACTAATAATCATCATCAATAAATGCATCATCATCATCACTATCACGCATGTCTTCATGAATGACGTGCTCATTGGGTTCAACGGCGTGAAGTTGCGAAAGGCCTTCCTTTAATCGTTGAAGCATTGACAGGTCATTCGCATCAGTAACCTCTACGAGTTCCAGGTCTTCTGGTTCCGGCTCAGGGCTAGAGTCGGATTCATTGTCGCTGTCTACTTCCATGTTCTTGGATGAAGCACGGCGGTTCTTGAAACGTTTCTTGGAAAGACGTGCTTCTTGGAAGAATTCTCCATCATATGTGTTTGGGTTAATGTGAGGTTCATAATCCTGTTCATTTGGGAGAGGTGGTCTGACATGTGGCGGCACTTCATAAACAACATACCAACCTTCCAGATTCTTATTCGTTTGGCATGCCCACGGTAGATAGAAAACTTGGGTCGCCTGTTGAGCCGTAATATAGACATCGGGAACATCTAAATGGGTGTTTGGATTGATTTCGACTAGTCCTATATGTTCATGAGTCCTTCTAGTCTTTTTCGGCTGGAACCAATAACATTTGAAGACTACGACGTTCGGTGGGTTTTCACCATAGAATTGAAGTTCATAAATTGCTTCAACTCTTCCATAATACTCGATAACACCTTCGCCGATAAGCAGAGACACCACAATTTGTAGATTTCTGGTCGGGCATAGATAGCTCTTTGCCAAAGGTACGAAAGAGATACCCGTTGATGTTGTATTTCTCAAATGAACGAACCTTATAGTCAAAGCCATTAGCGACTTGTCTCAATTCGGCGTCCATAGACTCTGAATTAGCCTACAAGTTTAATACGAAACGGTTGTTGCATTAGCCGCAAGTTAGACCAAGAATGAAATGGTCCATTATTGATAATTACCGTTTGTTTGAACCAAGAGATGAAACCGGGATAGCCGCCTCCTGTCTTTGACAGAAGCTCATACTCTTCGACGGAATCATTCTCGATCACCGCTCCATCGGAGAATTTGACGACGTAACGACTGTTTGAAATATCCAGGAATAAGAGCAGTTCAAATGAATTAGAAGTTACGGGAAAATGTGCCGAGAACTCACTCGATGTACGGCCGCAGTTCTGCTAGGTTGTTGAAGATATACAACGAAATGTTCCGCCATTCTTTGATATCCAACGTTATTGGTTTCGAAGCACCGGCTGGTGCGAGCTTCCCTTTGAATAGGCTGAGGTTGGACCCACCTTTTTTAGGGTCTCCATCATTGTGCCGAGGCTTCGGATTATGCAAATGATGATTTTTGGCTTCGTAGTGTGCTGTCACAAAGTTTGCCACCTCCTCAGTAATGAATGCCTCAGCCATCGATGCTTCAATTCTACGCTTATTTTTACATTTAGCTCGAAGGGTCTTCTGCATCCTCTCAGTTGCATAGCACCAACGATCTTGCACGGGCCCACCCAATCTTGCCTCGGTCAGTAGATGTAAAATCAAATGCTGCATTGGATTAAAGAAGCCCGGTGGAAAGATCTTCTCTAACTTGCACAACAACTCCGGTGCAAACTCCTCCATGTCTTGTACCACGCCAGGCGACAATTCTTTCGCACAAAGAACACGGAAGAAATAGCTCAGCTCCGCCAGTACTAGCCATTCATCCTCAGTAATAAAGCCACGTAACATCACCAGCATTACCCGCTCTAGCATATGTGCCAATCATGACTCTTGAGACCAAAGATTTTTAATTTTTCAAGACTCGCTCCCCTCTTTAGATTCGCTGCATACCCATCGGGGAACATCAAGTGCATTTTGACCCACAAGATAATTTCCCTCATAGATGGCCTTCCAAGATTGAACCAGGCCTTTGGCTTCGACCACTTCTGCTTTCCTTTGCCTTCTCGCATGTTTTGTAACGGTCTATGACATAGTGTCTCTTGATCGACTCTAGACTTAATATTATCCTTTGTCTTCCCATCTATGTCGAACAATGTACCAAAAATAGCCTCTCCGATATTCTTTTCAGTGTGCATCATGTCGATATTGTGTGGAAGAAGGAGGTCTTTGAAGTAAGGCAGATCCCAGAAGCATGGCTTGTGAGTCCAGGCATGTTTTGAATTATACCCCTTGAAATACCCTGGACGCTCTGGATCAGGCTCGAGGGCGTTAACTGATCCAGGATCTGTTGGCCTGTGAACGCAGGTGGTGCCAAGTTTTTGATAACTTTACCTTTGGTAAAGTTCTTCTTGTCTTTTCTGAACTGATGGTCAGGATCCAGGAACTGTCTATGCAAGTCAAAGCAAGAATACTTCCAACCCTCCTGCAACCAATGAAACTGAAGAGCTGCCTTGCATTGGGGGCACGGGAACCTTCCATGCACACACCATCCAGAGAATAGCGCATACGCTGGCAAGTCATGCATAGAGTACATGTACCACACATGCATTTTGAAGTTTTCTTTTCTAGCGGCATCGTATGTCTTGACCCCATTTTCCCAAGCTTCTTCCAATTCATCCTTAAGCGGTTGCAGGTACACATTCATATTCTTCCCCGGATAATTGGGCCCTGGAATTATCAACGTCAGAAATATGTTCTTTCTTTGCATAATCTGCCCCGGGGGGGGGGGAGATTGAGTGGAATGACAAATACAGGCCAACAACTGTATTGGGTTGCCGTCATGCCGAAGGGATTAAAACCATCCGTGGCGGTGCAGACTCGAGGATTCCTTGGATCTGCCGCTTTATCCTGATGCAATCCATCGAAATGTTTCCACGCTTCCCCATCCGATATGTGTACCATCATCTTATTCCCATCCGCATCTAGTTCGCTTCTTTTGCCCAATTTGTGCCATGTCATCTGTCTGGTTGTCTCTTCGACCATGAAAAGACGTTGAAGTCTTGGTACGATTGGCATATACCGAAGAACACTAACTGCGATTTTGGTCTGCCTCTTCTCACCCATACCGTTGTCTACCACAAGATACCTGCAAGACTCGCAATTGGACAATAGTCCAAGTGTGCATACTCCTTCCTAAATAAGAAACATCCTTTCTCACATGCATCTATCTTCTCATAGGGCATCTTAAGTACACGAAGTATTTTGTCCGACTGGTACAGGTTTGCAGGCATGACATGGCCTTTGGGTAGGAAACGTCCAAATAGTGTCATCATCGCGTCGTAGCATTCTCTTCCCAAGTTGAACTGAGCCTTCAGAGCCATTACTTTTGCAATTGCATCCAGCTGACACAGCTCAGTGTGCTCATGGAGAGGATGTTTTGAAGACTCCAATATTTCATAAAAGGCCTTTGCAGATTCCTCCATCTCATCTTCCGAATCCCGAGCATCATCAAAGTCTTGCACCATGTCTTCGATCCCAGTACCATGCTCGTCCGTGTGACGATGGACCACCTCAGCTCTTGTGCGTTGTATAGACTCACCATGAAATGTCCACACCGTATAATTAGGCTTAAAACCCCTCCTCTACAGGTGTTTAATCATTACAGCCTCTGTCGTCTTTTTATAGTTGTCGCATCCAGGACAAGGGCAATAGTTTCTTTCCTGGCCATTTGTGAATGCGGCTTTCACAAATTCCTTTTTTTTAAAAACCATTCTTTCGTCATCTCTTTCTGACTTGGGTGACCGGTATACATCCACGCACGATCACTCATCTTGCGTAGCTACTAAAGACAGAAGAAATATATTTATATATAATTTAGCATTTATATTCATCGGTTAATCAAGTTCGCCATTTTTATTACGTCTAGGCAACCTACACGCTAATAGGTAAAGATAGGTCCTAATCCCACCCGAGTATGTGTAGATTGGGTTCGTTTTCCCATGCTCTGCTCCGGATCCAACACAAAATTTCGGCAGCACCTCCCCGCTGTTCTCCTGATACACGTCTCTGCAATAAATAGAGAGGATGTGCATCCGGAGAACAACAGGGAGGCACTGACGAAATTCCGCATCGGATCCAGAGCACAACATACGGGAAAACGAACCCAATCTACACATACTCGGGCTGTCCATGGATAATGTTGGACAATTCGAAAGGATGGGGGTTATAAATATGCAAAGACATGCATATTTATAGATGTCGCCCTTTCGAACGGGAGACGCATACTGGTCACGCATACTGATAAATTAATTGAATTACCTAAATCTAGAAAGTTTCATCCGGAAACCAAGCCATAGTAAATGAAGGGGCGGGGAGGAGATGAAATTTGTACTGACCCACGAATGCACGGGCGGAGCTCGTACAACGCACGGGCAGGTCTTCACACAGCAGACCTCACAGCGACGAGACAACTATCACATGTAAATCCACCCAATCAACACAAATATTCCAATTATGTCATTTTAGAGGAAAACAAGCTAAGTATATAATATTCATGAGCTAACCAAGGTTCTTGTGCCATTTTGAGCTTATTATGGTATTTTGGAGCTAAATGGGCTAATTATGTCATTGTTTGGTTAATTAAAGCAAGGATAATATGAAAGAGGAGAAGAAAGAGGAGGAGGAGAAGAAGAAGAAATCAAGAAGAAGGAGGAGGAGGAGGAGAAGGATAGAAGGTCCTTGGCCTTCTCCTCCTCCTCCTCCTTCTCCTTCTTCTCTTCTTCTTCTTCTTCTTCTTCTTCTTCTTCTTTCTTTTCATTTTGCCAATTTCTTCTCCTCTTCTCCTCTTGTTGGAGCTAAATTACCTAATTATGTCTTTTTGAGCTAAATGGGCTAATTATCCCATTTTAGAGGAAAACAAGCTAAGTATATAATATTCATGAGCTAATCAAGGTTCTTATGCCATTTTGAGCTTATTATGGTATTTTGGAGCTAAATGGACTAATTATGTCATTGTTGGGGAAATTACCCTGCTGCATGGACATGCACCTACCACGCAAAGTTCGCAGGTCCAGAAGTTGCCCTTTTGGTCCAGAGGACTTTCCAGGTTACCTATACTACTTTTCAGTTTATATAAAACTTTTCGATATTTTCTACATTTGAGGATGGCAATATTATTTAAGTTGTCCTGTTTTGCTCCGGTACCAATAAATATAGACGATACATTATTTTGACAGGCTTGATTTCAACAAAAGAACATGTGATCTTCTTTGAAGTAGTCTTGAACCTAAGAAATAATGATGGGCGAATAAACTAACAGAATCTACCACTAAATCTACTAATTAACTAACATAATCTACCACTAAAACTACTAATTAATTCCAAAAAACTAAATACCAAACATGCGATCTTCTTTTTGTCTTCTCCTCCTCCTATTCTTCTTCTTCTTCTTCTTCTTCTTCTTCTCCTCTTCCTCTTCTCCTCTTCTCCTCCTCCTCCTCTTCTTCTTCTTCCTATTCTTTCTAGTAAGCTAACTAACTAACTAACCGAACTAACCAAGCTAACTAAACCTATCGCTAAACCTAGATAGCACTAAACAGGAAAAAATAACAAAAACAGAATCTACCACTATAACAAAAACAGAATCTACCACTAAGTAACTAAAAAAGAATCTAGCTACCACTAAATACCAAACAATAAAAAATCAACTTCTTCTTCTTTTTCTCTTCTTCTCCTTCTTATTTTTTTCTTATTCTCTTGTTCTCTTCTTCTTCTCTTCTTCTTTACTTCTTCTCCTTCTTATTTTCTTCTTCTCTTCTTCTTATTTTTCTTCTTCTTCTCCTTCTTATTTTTTTCTTCTCCTCTTCTTCTTCTTTTTCTTCTCCTCTTCTTCTTCTTTTTCTTCTCCTCCTCCTCCTCCTCCTACTCCTCTTCTTCTTCTCCTCTTCTTCTTCTCCTCTTCTTGTCCTCCTCCTCCTCCTCTTCTCCTCCTAACTAAATCTACTAACCTAACTAAAACTACTAACCTAACTAAATCTACTAACCTAACTAAAACTACTAACCTAACTAAATCTACCACTAAAACTACTAACAATAACAACTACTAAAACTACTAAAAAATAATAAAACTAGTAAAAAATAATGCGGGTGGGGGGTGGGGGTGGGGGTGTGGGGGCTCACCAAGAGGGACGGCTGTGGAGGGGCCGGGGTGGCGGGGGTGGCGGGGCGGCGCCGGGGGCGCCAGGTGCGGCGGCGCGACGGTGGTGGGGCAGCGGCAGCGGCAGCGGGGGCGAGGTGGGGGGAGAGAGAGAGGGGCGGCGGCAGGGGCAGCGGTAGCAGGGGCGAGGTGGGGAGAGAGAGAGGGGCGGTGGCGGGGGCGACAGGGCCAACAGGGGCGACGGCAGGGGCGGCAATGCGACGGGGGCAGCGGCGCGACGGTGGTCTTGGCGGCCGTTACAGAGAGAGGAGCGCGCGGGGTGGGGAGAGAGAGCGAGGGGCGCGCAGGGATGAGCCGTTACAGAGAGAGAGGGGCGGGGTGGGGGGGGGGAGGAGTCGTTAACGAAGTTAGCGCTTTGCCGCGTGCCGGCGGACGGCAAAGAGTCTAGACTCTTTGCCGTCAGCCTCCGGACTCTTTGCCGTCCGCTAGCCGACGGCAAAGGTCCGACTCCTGTTTGACCTAGCCACCCCGCGGTCAGGTGGCCTATCTACATCTTTGTCGTCTGCGTGTGGACTATTTGCTAGCAGACGACAAAGAGGTGACAGATGGCAAAAAGACTGCATGCCATCAGCCTGTGCTTTGCCGTCTGTTTTGCTGAAGCTGACGGCAAAGACAATCTTTGCCATCAGCGAGCAGACGACAAAGACTAGGCTGATGGCAAAATACTGATTTCCAGTAGTGTGAGCGGTTCGGGCATGCAAAACAGATTATTTCTTGAAGATTTAGAGAGTGGCACATGCAAATTTACTTGGAACGGCAGGTAGATACCGCATATAGGTAGGTATGGTGGACTCATATGGAACAACTTTGGGTTTAGGGAAGTGGATGAACAAGCAGTATTCCCGCTTAGTACAAGTGAAGGCTAGCAAAAGATTGGGAAGCGACCAACTAGAGAGCGACAACAGTCATCAAAATGCATTGAGATTAACTAACATTGAGTGCAAGCATGAGTAGGACATAAATCTCCATGAACATGAATATCATAGAGGCTATGTTGATTTTGTTTCAACTACATGCGTGAACATGTGCCAAGTCAAGCCACTTGAATCATTCAAAGGAGGATACCATCCTATCATACTACATCATAGTCATCTCAACATTCATGTGGACATCCAAGAGAAACCAGTATAAGCTCCTAGCTAATTAAGCATGGCATCAGAAACTATGATCTCTAAGTTGTCATTGCAAACATGTTTCTCTCACAACAAAGCTGAATCAGGAATGATGAGCTAGTCATATTTAAAAAAACAAAATAGATCAAGTCCATACCAGCTTTTCCAGGCTCAGTCACATCATCATATATTGTCATTATTGCCTTTCACTTGCACGACTGAATGATGTGAACAATAATAAGAGTGCTCGTGCATTGGACTAAGCTAGAATCTGCATGCAAACACAAATGAGAAGACGAAGTAATATGTCTCTTTAAAAGATAAGCAGATATGCATGCGAGAGACAGTAAACATTGTAACCATGGTCTTCTACCTTGACCCAAAGAAAAAGAAAACTATTTACACGGGAAAGCTCCCAGCAAACAAAAGAAGAACAAGAAAATCTTTTTGGGTTTTCTCAAACTAGACAGACACACGAAAAGAAAACAAGAAAAAGAAATAAACTAGCATGGATGAAATAGTGGCAAAGTGTGAACACCGACTAACAAAGTGAAAGCATAAGCAAGAATATAAAGTCGATGAGAAACACATACTCCCCCAAGCTTAGGCTTTTGGCCTAAGTTGGTCTACTCCCATGGAGGGAAATAACCAGCTCTGGGGTACTCCGGAGTGGACTGAGGATGCCACTGCTGTGTGAGCTCCTCTGGCTCCCACTGATAAACCAGCGTCTGGTACTCGACTGGTGGCTCGGGCACGGGCACCTGTGGTTGGGCTAAGCCCCAATATGCGTAGATGTCCGAGGGCATAATAATGTACCTGCCTGCATGAAGATTGAACAAAGAAGGAGCAGGCAAAGTAATAGTCTCACGAGTACCCTAACTAAATACCAGGTTATAAATCATCCTTCTATTTATATCTCTATCAAGAAAGTCATGGCGAACCATGCTATCATAATCTAGATATCTCTTAGGAAGAAGGATCTCTTCTTCCTCGTCCAGTCTAATAGGTATCTCAAAATGTCTAGCAAGACGAGTAGCATAGATACCTCCATAGACAACGCCTTTAGAACGGTTCATGTTCAACCGTTGAGCTACTATAGCGCCCAAGCTATAAGTTTTATCATTATAAAGGGCTTCGTGCAAGACCGCAAGATCTGGAGAGCTAAGGGACCCAGCTTTCCCACGGCCAATCAAACATTTTCCCACAAATAATGAGAAGTACCGAAGCACGGGAAAATGTATGCTAGCAGCTCTAGCGCAAGACACTCCTCTCTCCTCTCCTACAGCAATAGTGTCGATGAAAGCTTCCAAGTCCCATGGACGAGGTTCATGAATATCCCCAATGTAAGGTAATTTGCAAACATTGCAAAAATCCTGGAGTGACATGCGCTGGGGGATATCATAAAGTTTGAACTCAACCATAGGAGGATTCTTCCTCGGATAGAAGTTAAAGCTTTGTACAAAGATATTAGTGAGGAGGAGGTATTGCGGACACTTATCTTCAACGAAGGTGGTAAGGCCTGCGTTCTCCACCAAGTAGTAAAAGTCCTCATAAAGTCCGGCGGTGCGTAAGAACACATCGCTTGGCCACTCACACGCTCGAACTTCTGCAACTCGAGGGACCGGATACTTGGGTTTCTTCTCACTTCCAATGTCCTTGGGGTAACGACTTGAAAAGCCTCTTAAGAACCTCCTCATCTTTTCCCTTTTCTATTTCTGAAAATTTCTGAAATTTTAGTGATTCTAAGGAAAAGTGAACAAGGCTCAACGAAACTCATAGCAACTACTCTGACAAGTGCCTAGAGGCCATATTACGCATCGAAACTACTTGGGACCAGCTAGAATTAGCATGCAAAGCTCAAGAACATGGTCACTAAGGCAGCAAAAATACGCGAAGTATAAGGCACTAGAGCAAAAACTAATTGGACCAATGGAGGAGTCACTTACAAAGGAGTAATTTCCCTAAAACAGTTCGGAGAATGGTGCTTTGAGCAAGGAGATCGAAAATCCCAGCAAGAGGAGCAAGAACACGGGTTTGAGCTGCGAAACGATTTTTTTTCTGGAGGTAGGAGAAGCAGATGAGATCTAGAATGAGTGGAGGGGGTACACGTGGGCCCCGCAAGCCTGCCAGGCCCGGCCAGGGGGGTGGCCGGGCCTCCTGGGCTTGTGGCCCACTGGCGCATCCCCCAGACTAGCTCTTCGTCTCAGTATTTTTAAAAAATTCCATAAAAAATCATACTGGATTTTCAGGACGTTCGGAGAACTTTTATTTTCGGGGTACTTTTCTACAGGACGCTAAGACAGAAAACAGGGAAAACTAAACTAAACCTATCATTTTTCTTCTAAGCAACCGAAGGTGAAAGCTTGGAACAGAGGTTTGTGACTCCTCGATTCATCCGTCTCATGGTCATCGAAAGAAATCTGTCAATGAGGTTGATCAAGTCTCCTTGACAAACTTTTTCGAATCGCAAAAGAAAACGGAGAATTTTCGAATAGTCAATAGGTTACCTCAATGGGGATGTGCATATCCCGGACAATCAAATCATACTTCATCTTGACAGGAGGTATAGGGCATTCAAAGCTCCCAATAAGAATCAATGAAGTTTTTTGATAGCATTGATGCAATGTACTCGATATTGTTTCTTAGGAAAGTGCACCGTATGCTCATTACCGTTGACATGGAAAGTGACATTGCCTTTGTTGCAATCTATAACAGCCCTTGCAGTGTTTAAAAAGGTTCTTTCGTGGACAACCGCCATGGCATCGTCCTCGGGAATATCCAAGATAACAAAGTCTGTTAAGATAGTAACGTTGGCAACCACAACAGGCACATCCTCGCAAATGCCGATAGGGAAGGCAGTTGATTTGTTAGCCATTTGCAGAGAGATTTTAGTGGGTGTCAACTTATCCAGTTCAAGTCTATGATAAAGAGAGAGAGGCATAGCACTAACACCGGCTCCAAGGTCGCATAAAGCAGTTCTAACGTAGTTACCTTTAATGGAGTAAGGTACAGTGGGCACTCCGGGATCAACTAGTTTCTTAGGAGTTCCACCCTTGAAGGTATAGTTAGCAAGCATGGTGGAAATCTCAACCTCAGGTATCCTCCTCTTATTAGTAACAATATTCTTCATGTACTTAGCATACGGAGACATTTTGAGCATATCTCTCAAACACATTTGCAGAAAGACAGGTCTAATCATTTCAACAAAGCGCTCAAAATCCTCATCATCCTTTTTCTTGGATGGTTTGGGAGGAAAGGGCATGGGTTTCTGAACCCATGGTTCCCTTTCTTTACCATGCTTCCTAGCAGCAAAGTCATTCTTATCGTATCTCCTAGCCTTAGGTTGTGGGTTATCAAGATCAACAGGTTCAATCTCCACATCCTTATCATTGCTAGGTTGAGCATCAACATGAACATCACTATTACATTATCATTAGGCTCATGTTCATCACCAGATTGTGTTTCATCATCAGAGACAGACATCGTTTGGATTCTCAGGTGTATCAGCATCTGGGTTGCTAGCGTGCAGGTTCCTATCATCTTTCTTCTTCTTTCTAGGATGACTAGGTGCATCAGTGCCAACTCCTTGAGAATCTTGTTCAATTCTCTTCGGATGACCCTCAGGATACAAAGGTTCCTGGGTCATTCTACCGCCTCTAGTGATGACTCTGACAGAATTTTCATTCAACTCATTGAGCAAGTCATTCTGAGCCTTAAGTACTTGTTCTACCTGAGTAGTAACCATATAGGCATGTTTACCTAAGAGCTTAAGATCATTGACGTTTCTGTCCACACAAACACTTAAATGACTAAGCATACGAGCATTCTGTTCCAATTGTCTGCTAACATAATCATTGAAACTCTGTTGTTTGGCAACAAAGTTATCAAATTCATCCAGGCATAAGCTAGCAGGTTTATCAAAAGGAATATCACTCTCATCAAACCTACAGAGAGAATTTACTTCTACTACCTGTATCGGGTTATCAAGACCATGGATCTCTTCGATAGGTGGTAGATTTTTGACATCTTCAAATTTAATGCATTTCTCTTTCACAGATTTCTTAGCTTCTTGCATATCTTCAGGACTGAAGAATAGAATACCTCTTTTCTTCGGAGTTGGCTTAGGAGGTGGTTCGGGAATAGTCCAAGCATTCTCATTGCACAAGATGTTATTCAACAGGATCTCAGCTTGTTCTACAGTTCGTTCCCTAAAAACACAACCGACACAACTATCTAGGTGGTCTCTAGAAGCATCGGTAAGTCCATTATAGAAGATATCAAGTATTTCATTCGTCTCAAGAGGGTGACCAAGCAAAGCATTCAGTAGCTGGACGAGCCTCCCCCAAGCTTGTGGGAGACTCTCTTCTCCAGCTTGAGCAAAGTTGTATATTTCCTGCAAGGCAGCTTGCTTCTTATGGACAGGAAAATATTTTTCATAGAAGTAGTAGACCATATCCTGGGGGCTACGCACATAACCAGGAGCAAGAGAAGTGAACCAAGTCTTAGCATCATCCTTTAGCGAGAAAGGAAACAGCTTGAGGATATAGTAGTGGCGGATCTTTTCCTCACTAGTGAATAGGGTGGCTATATCGTGCATTTTGGTAAGATGGGCTACAACCGTTTCAGATTCATAACCGTGAAAAGGATCAGATTCGACCAGAGTGATTAACTCAGGGTCGACAGAGAATTCATAATCCTTATCGGTCACAAAGATAGGGGAAGTAGCAAACTTCGGGTCATATTTCATCCTAGCGTTCAGAGATTTTTCTTTCCACTTGAGCAGTAATTTCTCAACATCATAGCTATCCTTACAAGCAAGAAAGTCCTCAGCTATCTCTCCCTCCATAACATAACACTCAGGCATATCAGGCAATTCATGTCTAGGAGAGCTAGTACTAGCAGGCAAAATAGCAGGTTCTACTTCAATAGTATCAGCAGTTTCAGAAGTATCATCACATCTAGCAGCAACTCTAGCAATTTGTGCATTAAGAAATGCACCTAGTGGCAAAGCAGTTTCAAGCATAGCATCATCAGGCAAAGTAGTATTAAGCATAGCATCATCATAAGCATCATGAGCAGTAGAAGTAGCATCATCAAGTGCATGCGACATATCAAGATTTCTAGCAGGAGGTGGTGTCGCAAACTTACTCATAACTGAAGGTGAATCAAGTGCAGAGCTAGATGGCAGTTCCTTACCTGTCCTCGTAGTGGAGGGCAAGACTTTAGTTCTTGGATCTATCGCATTCCTCATAGTGACCACCAGACGTAAATCCCAAGTGCCTCAGAGAATATAGTTGTGCTTCCCCGGCAACGGCGCCAGAAAATAGTCTTTATAACCCACAAGTATAGGGGATCGCAACAGTTTTCGAGGGTAGAGTGTTCAACCCAAATTTATTGATTCGAATCAAGGGGAAGCCAAAGAATATTCTCAAGTATTAGAAGTTGAGTTGTCAATTCAACCACACCTGAAAGATTTAGTATCTGCAGCAAAGTATCAGTAGCAAAGTAGTATGATAGCAGCAGTAGCAACAGTAACCAATAGCAGCAAAGTGACAGCAGTAGCAACAGAGTAACAGTAGCAGCAGTGACAGCAGTAGCGGCAAAGTAACGTAGCAAGGACCAGTAGGAAAAACTCGTAGGCATTGGATTGGTGATGGATGGTTATGCCGGATGCTATTCATCATGCAACAGTTATAACACGGAGAGATATGTAACTAGCTCCAGTTCATCAATCTAATGTAGGCATGTATTCTGTATGTAGTCATACGTGCTTAGGGAAAAGAACTTGCATGACATCTATTGTCCATCCCTCCCGTGGCAGCGAGGTCCTAATGGAAACTACAGGATATTAAGGTTGTCCTTTTAATAAAGAACCGGACCAATGCATTAACACTTGGTGAATACATGAACTCCTCATACTATCGTCATCTTCGGGAGTGGTTCCGGCTATTGTCACTCCGGGGTTGCCGGGTCATAACACATAGTAGGTGACTACAACTTGCAAGATAGGATCAAGAACACACATATATTGACGACAACATAATAGGTTCAGATCTGAAATCATGGCACTCGGGCCCTAGTGACAAGCATTAAGCATGGCAAAGTAGTAGCAACATCAATCTCAAAACATAGTGGATACTAGGGATCAATCCTTGCCAAAACTAACTCGATTACATGATAGATATCATCCAACCCATCACCGTCCAGCAAGCCTACGATGAGATTACTCACGAACGGTGAAGAGCATCATGGAATTGGCGATGAAGGAAGGTTGGTGATGAAGATGGCAACGATCTCCCCTCTCCGGAGCCCAGAGCGGACTCCAGATCTGCCCTCCAGAGGAAGAACAGGAGGTGGCGGCGCCTCCGTATCGTAAAATGCGATGAACCCTTCTTCTTGATTTTTTTCGGTCGAAAGAGGATATATAGAGCTGGAATTGGAGGCGGCGGAGCCCCAAGGGGCTCACAAGCCTGCCAGGCCCAGCCAGGGGGGGGGGGTGCGGGCCTGGTGGGCTTGTGAGCTCCTGGCTCCGTCCCTCTAGGTAATTCTTGCGCCAGTATTTTTTATATATTCCACAAAAAATCCTCGTAAATTTCCAGGTCATTCTGAGAACTTTTGTTTGTGCACAAAAACAACACCATGGCAATTCTGCTGAAAACAACGTCAGTCCGGATTAGTTCCATTGGAATCATGCAAATTAGAGACCAAAACAAGGGCAAAAGAGTTTGGAAAAGTAGATACGACGGAGGCGTATCTACGGCGGCCCTCCGGTTCCTCCTCTTCGCCGATTCCGCGTCAAACTTGGCGATCTCCTCCGGCGTGCACTCTGCCCGCGGCTTCCTTGGCGCCTTGGCCTTCTTCTTCTTGGCCATTCCGGGCCATTCGGGTAGGTGTCGGCCATGGACGGGGGAGAGAGAGGGATACGGCGGGAAGTGGGAGGGTTTGGTTGGAAATGGCGCCAAAAGGGGCAGGGGTGGGTTTTACTTTGTGCCGCCGACTGGCGGGCCAGGGGCGGACGAGCGCGCGTGTCCCGCCCGGGCGCACGCTGTCTGTTTCACCCCAAAATTGGCGCAAAGTTGGGCTGGGGATGGGTCAAAAACGGACACTAAACGGACAAACGTCCATTTTCTCCCGCGCGCTGGGCCATGTGTTTTGTTCGTTTTGCCCCAAACGGACACGCGCAGACAGGATGGGGTCGCACGGTGGAGTTGGCCTTACACCATGGGTAGTTCCACGGCAGCTTGGCAGGTCGACTACGGCGTCGGCTGGCATGCTTCAGCGTCCGTCGTCCGTAGTCGATTTGTGTCGGCCTTCGCTTCCTCTCCTCGTCGTCTCGGCGTTACTTCGTCGAAGGGTTGTCCTTTTCCTAGTTACGGTCCATCGTCCGTCTTGCGTCCGGTGCGGCAGGACCGACCTCATCTCGGGCACGGTGTTGCAGGACCGACCTCGTCTCGCACACGGTACAGCAGGACCGACCTCGTCTCGCACATGGTGTCACAGGACCGAGCTTGTCTCACGCCCGGTGCTGCAGGACGGGTCGATGGAGGCCAAATTTTGGTCGGCCTATTGGGTCTTGACGCTAGGGGATGTCCATGGGTGTGAAAGGCATGCCCTTTCTGCTCGTCTCTTTGGTTGGGGTAGCAACGGATATCAGGTGCAGTGGTATCAAGGTCTTGGATGTCGGGGTGGCAGCCCTCGTGGTGGTAGCGCGGTGCTTTTGGGCAGAGCTCGTTGCTTGGTGCTACCTGGTAGCCATGGCCGTGTGGGCGACGTGGTAGCTGGGGTGTAGCGTTCGGTGGCGGTTAGTGTTGGCGGGGGTGAAAACATCTTCAATATCCGGACGGACCGGCGGTGACGAAGCTAGTTCCCTTCTTGAAGGTATCGTCGCGACTCTCACTACCCGTCGTGCTGCTCTAGGGGAAACTCTGACCATCGGGTCGGGCGATGGCGGCACCCCGGTGTCGCATCCTTCCTGAAGGCACCTCCTTAAAGCACACGGTTTGTCGTATGTAGCTTCAATTATTCGCGTTGACGTGTTCCCGATTGAGCCACCGATGCTCTTGTAGTGCTAGGGGTAGTGTTGCTACGCTCACAGACTATGTATCCCGGTTGGGTGTGTGCGTGTGTTGTGGTGGTGGGAGCTTGTATCAAGGTGTTGTTGATAGTTGATTTATCTATCCCTACTAATAAAGCACGTAGTTCTTCTGCCATCCGTCGCGCCACTTTTACATAAAAACCCTCTTGTTTCCTCGGGATCAACCCGCGGTCCTGTTTTTAGTTGGGGTAACATTTTGTTTTTATAGAAACATCCCTCCCCACGGTCAGCGTCTTCTTATCCACACGCGCACCAGATTCAGATCAGAAAAACATTTCCGCAAGAGGGATCGAGCTTGGGACCTGAGATCGAGCCTGGGAGATGAAGAATTAGGCGACCTGATATGAAGATACAAAAAAAAATTGGAGCAAAGCAAGCAGCCATCGACTACAAGAAATATGCTCATACTTGACGTTTTTTAAAATGTCGTTGATGAATTCGTCATAAATCTACGACGATTTCATCCAAGATTGTCGTAAGCCGTTTGAGGGGATCAAATCTACATATAAATTACGATGATGTGAGTCAAAAACATTGTAACCGCATAAGATGAGTTCGTCATAATTTTTACGACGATTATAAAAACATCGTAACACGATGTAACATAATGTTTACGACGATTATAAAAACATCGTAAAATGTATTGAATTTTTTTCGATCTTACTTTTCTGTTGGCTATTTTTTTTTCATCTTACTTTTCTGTTGGCTATTTTTTTTCATCTTACTTTTATATTGGGCTTGGTAATGGGCTTGTCCACATCGTGTGCACCATTGTGCCATTTACAAACCCTGCTGGCAAAAATTCGGCGCTGCTGGGACTCGAACCCGAGAGCTCTGCGCCAACCGCGACTACGCTAGCCACTGCGCTGTTTTGGAACGTCGCATGGGAAACAAAAATTTTCCTACGCGCACGAAGACCTATCATGGTGATGTCCATCTACGAGGGGGGATTTCCGATCTACGTACCCTTGTAGATCGCACAACAGAAGCGTTAAGAAACGCGGTTGATGTAGTGGAACGTCCTCACGTCCCTCGATCCGCCCCGCGAACTGTCCCACAAACTGTCCCGCGATCCGTCACACGATCCGCTCCGATCTAGTGCCGAACGGACGGCACCTCAACGTTCAGCACACGTACATCTCGACGATGATCTCGGCCTTCTTGATCCAGCAAGAGAGACGGAGAGGTAGATGAGTTCTCCGGTAGCATGACGGCGCTCCAGAGGTTGGTGGTGATCTAATCTCAGCAGGGCTCCGCCCGGCTCCGCCCGGCTCCGCCCGGCTCCGCAGAAACGCGATCTAGAGGAAAAACCGTGGAGGTATGTGGTCTGGCTGCCGTGGCAAAAGTTGTCTCAAATCAGCCCTAATAGCTCCATATATATAGGAGGAGGGGAGGGGAGGCTTGCCTTGAGGCTCAAGGAGCCCCAAGGGCTGCGCCACCAAGGGGAGGAGGAGTCCTCCTCCAATCCTAGTCCAACTAGGATTGGAAGGTGGAGTCCTTCTCTTCTTTCCCACCTTTCCCTTTTTTTTCTCTTCTTTTGGTTTTTCTTTCTCTCTTGTGCAAGAGAGCCTTGGGCTGACCCCACCAACTTGGTGCGCCACCCCCAAGGTCCTTGGGCCCTCCCGGGTGGGTGGTCCCCCCTCCTGGTGAAGATCCGGAACCCATTCGTCATTCCCGGTACATTACCGGTAATGCCCGAAAACCTTCCGGTAACCAAATGAAGTCATCCTATATATCAATCTTCGTTTCCGGACCATTCCGGAAACCCTCGTGACGTCCGTGATCTCATCCGGGACTCCGAACAACATTCGGTAACCAACCATATAACTCAAATACGCATAAAACAACGTCGAACCTTAAGTGTGCAGACCATGCGGGCTCGAGAACTATGTAGACATGACCCGAGTGACTCCTCGGTAAATATCCAATAGCGGGACCTGGATGCCCATATTGGATCCTACATATTCTACGAAGATCTTATCGTTTGAACCTCAGTGCCAAGGATTCATATAATCCCGTATGTCATTCCCTTTGTCCTTCGGTATGTTACTTTCCCGAGATTCCATCGTCAGTATCCGCATACCTATTTCAATCTCGTTTACCGGCAAGTCTCTTTACTCGTTCTGTTATACAAGATCCCGCAACTTACACTAAGTCACATTGCTTGCAAGGCTTGTGTGTGATGTTGCATTACCGAGTGGGCCCCGAGATACGTCTCCGTCATACGGAGTGACAAATCCCAGTCTTGATCCATACTAACTCAACGAACACCTTCGGAGATACCTGTAGAGCATCTTTATAGTCACCCAGTTACGTTGCGACGTTTGATACACACAAAGCATTCCTCCGGTGTCAGTGAGTTATATGATCTCATGGTCATAGGAACAAATACTTGACACGCAGAAAACAGTAGCAACAAAATGACACGATCAACATGCTACGTCTATTAGTTTGGATCTAGTCCATCACATGATTCTCCTAATGATGTGATCCTGTTATCAAGTAACAACACTTGCCTATGGCCAGGAAACCTTGACCATCTTTGATCAACGAGCTAGTCAACTAGAGGCTTACTAGGGACAGTGTTTTGTCTATGTATCCACACAAGTATTGTGTTTCCAATCAATACAATTATAGCATGGATAATAAACGATTATCATGAACAAAGAAATATAATAATAACTAATTATTATTGCCTCTAGGGCATATTTCCAATAGTCTCCCACTTGCACTAGTGTCAATAATCTAGTTCACATCACCATGTGATTTAAACGAATCCAACACCCATATAGTTCTGCGGTCTGATCACGTCTTGCTTGTGAGAGAGGTTTTAGTCAACGGTTTTGAAACTTTCAGATCCGTGCGTTCTTTACAAATCTTTATGTCATCTTATAGATGCTGGTACTACGTGCTATTCAGAAATGCTCCAAATATCTACTCTACTATACGAATCCGTTTCACTACTCATAGTTATTCGGATTAGTGTCAAAGCTTGCATCGACGTAACCCTTTACGACGAAATCTTTAACCACCTCCATAATCGAGAAAAATTCCTCAGTCTATTTAGTTACTAAAGATTACTTTGACTGCTGATCAGTGATTCAATCCTAGATCACTCTGTGTACCTCTTAACAGACTTGCCGCAAGGCACACATCAGGTGCAGTACTCAGCATGCCATACTTTAGAGTCTACGGCTAAGGCATAGAAGACGACCTTCGTCTATTCTCTTTATTCTGTCGTGGTCGGGTTTTGAGTCTTACTCAAATTCACACCTTACAACACAGTCAAGAACTCCTTCTTTGCTGATCTATTTCGAATTCCTTCAAAAGCTTGTCAAGGCATGCATCTTGCTGAAACTTCTATTAAGCGTTTTGATCTATCTCCATAGATCTTGATGCTCAACATTCAAGTAGCTCAATCCAGGTATTCCTTTGAAAAACTCCTTTCAAACAACCTTTTATGCTTCACAGAAATTCTACATTACTTCTGATCAACAATATGTCAACCACATATACTTATCAGAAATTCTATAGTGCCCCACTCACTTCTTTGGAAATACAAGTTTCTCATAAACCTTGTGCAAACCCAAAATCTTTGATCATCTCATCAAAGTGTATATTCCAACTCCGAGATGCTTGCACCAGTCCATTGAAGGATCGCTAGAGCTTGCATACTTGCTAGTATCTTTAGGATCGACAAAACCTCCTGGTTGTATCTCATACAATGTTTGCTCAAGGAAACCATCGAGGAAACAATGTTTTGACATCCTACATGCAATATTTCATAAACAATGCAGCAACTACTAACATAATTCTAACAGACTTTTAGCATCGCTACGAGTGATAAAGTCTCATCATACTCAACTGTTTGATCTTGTCGGAAACATCTTTGCGACAAGTCGAGCTTTTCTTAATAGTGACTTATCACCATCATCGTCTGTCTTCCTTTTAAAGATCCATCTTTACTCAACAGTCCTATGACCATCAAGTAGTTCTTCCAAAGTCTACACTTTGTTTTCATACATGGATCCTCTCTCTGATTTCATGGCTTCCAGCCATTTGTCGGAATCCGGGCCCACCATTGCTTTCTCCATAACTCGTAGGTTCACTGTTGCTCAACAACATGACCTCCAAGACAGGGTTACCGTACCACTCTGCAGTAGTACGCGACCTTGTTAACCTACGAGGCTTGTAGTAACTAGATCTGATGCTCGATGATCACCATCATGAGCTTTCATTCAATTGGTGTAGGCGCCACAGGAACAACTTCCTGCGCCCTGCTACACACTAGTTGAAGTGATGGTTCAATAACCTCATCAAGTTCTACCACCCTCCCACTCAATTCTTTCGAGAGAAACCTTTCCTCGAGAAAGGATCCGTTTCTAGAAACAAACACTTTGCTTTCGGATCTGAGATAGGAGATGTACCCAACCGTTTTGGATATCCTATGAAGATGCATTTATCCGCTTTGGGTTCGAGCTTATCAGACTGAAACTTTTTCACATAAGTGTCGAAGCCCCAAACTTTCAAGAAACGAGAGTTTAGATTTCTCTAAACCTCAGTCTATATTGTGTCATCTCAACGGAAATACGCGGTGCCCTATTAAAGTGAATGCGGTTGTCTCTAATGCATAACCCATAAACGATGGTGGTAATTCGATAAGAGACATCATAGCATGCACCATACCAAATAGTGCGTGGCTATGACGTTCAGACACATCATCACACTACGATGTTCCAGGTTGCATGAACTGTGAAACAATTTCCACATTGTCTTAACCGCGTACCAAAACTTGTAACTCAGATATTCATTTCTATGATCATATCGTAGACAGTTTATCCTCTTGTTACGATGAACTTCACTCCGAAACAGAATTGAACTTTTCAATATTTCAGACTTGTGATTCATTAAGTAAATACTCTTGTATCTACTCAAATCGTCATTGAAGTAAGAACATAATGATACCCACTGCGTGCCTCAGCACCCATTGGACTGCATACACCAAAATGTATCACTTCCAACAAGTTACTATCTTGTTTCATCTCAATGAAAACAAGGCCTTGCTCATGTGGTATTATTTGTATGTCACTAGTGATTCAAAATCAAGTGAGTATAAAGATCCAGCAGCATGGAGCCTCTTCATGAAATTTATACCAAGATGACTCAAGCGGCAGTGCCATAAGTAAGTGGTACTATCATCATTACCTTGTATCTTTTTGCACCAATATCTTGAACATGTGTAACACTACGATCGAGATTCAATAAACCATTGAAAGTGATTATTCAAGCAAATAGAGTAACCATTATTCTCTTTAAATGAATAATCGTATTGCAATAAACACGATCCAATCATGTTCATGCTTAACGCAAGCACCAAATAACAACTATTTAGGTTTAAAACCAATCCCGATGGTAGAGGGAGCGTGCGACGTTTGATCATATCAACCTTGGAAACACTTCCAACACATTTCGTCACCTCGCCTTTAGCTAGTCTCCGTTTATGCCGTAGCTTTCATTTCGTGTTACTAATCACTTAGCAACCGAACCGGTATCCAATACCCTCGTGCTACTAGGAGTACTAGTAAAGTACACATCAACATCATGTATATCAAATATACTTCTTTCGACTTTTGCCAGCCTTCTTATCTACCAAGTATCTAGAGTTGCTCCGCCTCAGTGACCGTTCCCCTCATAACAGAAGCACTTAGTCCCGGGCTTGGGTTTAATCTGGGGTCTCTTCATTAGTGCAGCAACTGCTTTGCCCTTTCACGAAGTATCCCTTCTAGCCCTTGCCTTTCTCAAAACTTAGTGGTTTTACTAACCATCAACTATTGATGCTCCTTCTTGATTTCTACTTTCGCAGTGTCAAACATCGCGAATCGCTCAAGGATCATTGTATCTATCCTTGATATGTTATAGTTCATCACGAAGCTCTCACAGCTTGGTGGCAGTGACTTTGTAGATCCATCACTATCTTATGTGGAAGATCAACTCCCACTTGATTTAAGCGATCATCGTACTCTGGTAATCTGAGCACACGCTCAACGATTGAGCTTTTCTCCTTTACTTCGTGGACAAAGAATCTTGTCGGAGGTCTCATACCTCTTAACAAGGGAACAAGCATGAAATCACAATTTCATCTCTTTAGAACATCTCTTATGTTCCGTGACGTTTCAAAGCATCTTCGGTGCCTTGCTTCTAAGTCAGTAAGTATTTTGTACTGAACTATCGTGTAGTCATCAGAAACGTGTATGTCGGATGTTCACAACATCTACACACGACGCTCGAGGTGCAGCACACCGAGTGGTGCATTAAGGACATAAGCCTTCTGCGCAGCAACGAGGACAATCCTCGGTTTTACAGACTCAGTCTACAAAGTTTGCTACTATCAACTTTCAACTAAATTTTCTCTAGGAACATATAAAAACAGTAGAGCTATAGCGCAAGCTACATCGTAATTTGCAAAGACCATTAGACTATGTTCATGACAATTAGTTCAATTAATCATATTACTTAAGAACTCCCACTCAAAAAGTACATCTCTCTAGTCATTTGAGTGGTACATGATCCAAATCCACTATCTCAAGTCCGATCATGACGTGAGTCGAGAATAGTTTCAGTGGTAAGCATCTCTATGCTAATCATATCAACTATACGATTCATGCTCGACCTTTCGGTCTCATGTGTTCCGAGGCTATGTCTGCACATGCTAGGCTCGTCAAGCTTAACCCGAGTGTTCCGCGTGTGCAAATGTTTTGCACCCGTTGTATGTGAACATTGAGTCTATCACACCCGATAATTACGTGGTGTCTCGAAACGAAGAACTGTCGCAACGGTGCACAGTCGGGGAGAACACAATTTCGTCTTGAAATTTTAGTGAGAGATCACCTCATAATGCTACCGTCGTTCTAAGCAAGATAAGGTGCATACAGGATTAACATCACATGCAATTCATAAGTGACATGATATGGCCATCATCATGTGCTTCTTGATCTCCATCACCAAAGCACCGACACGATCTTCTTGTCACCGGCGTCACACCATGATCTCCATCAACGTGTCGCCATCGGGGTTGTCGTGCTATTCATGCTATTACTACTAAAGCTACGTCCTAGCAATATAGTAAACGCATCTGCAAGCACAAACATTAGTTTAAAGACAACCCTATGGCTCCTGCCGGTTGCCGTACCATCGACGTGCAAGTCGATATTAACTATTACAACATGATCATCTCATAAATCCAATATATCACATCACATCGTTGGCCATATCACATCACAAGCATACCCTGCAAAAACAAGTTAGACGTCCTCTAATTGTTGTTGCATGTTTTACGTGGTGACCATGGGTATCTAGTAGGATCGCATCTTACTTACGCAAACACCACAACGGAGATATATGAATTTCTATTTAACCTCATCCAAGTACCTCCTCGGTCAAATCCGATTCCACTAAAGTTGGAGAAACCGACACTTGCCGGTCATCTTTGAGCAACGGAGTTACTCGTAGCGATGAAACCAGTCTCTCGTAAGCGTACGAGTAATGTCGGTCCGAGCCGCTTCGATCCAACAATACCGCGGAATCAAGAAAAGACTAAGGAGGGCAGCAAAACGCACATCACCGCCCACAAAAACTTTTGTGTTCTACTCGAGAAGACATCTACGCATGAACCTAGCTCATGATGCCACTGTTGGGGAACGTCGCATGGGAAACAAAAATTTTCCTACGCGCACGAAGACCTATCATGGTGATGTCCATCTACGAGAGGGGATGAGTGATCTACGTACCCTTGTAGACCGTACAGCAGAAGCGTTAGAGAACGCGGTTGATGTAGTGGAACGTCCTCACGTCCCTCGATCCGCCCTGCGAACCGTCCCACGAACCGTCCCGCGATCCGTCACACGATCCGCTCCGATCTAGTGCCGAACGAACGGCACCTCCGCGTTCAGCACACGTACTGCTCGACGATGATCTCAGCCTTCTTGATCCAGCAAGAGAGACGGAGAGGTAGATGAGTTCTCCGGCAGCGTGACGGCGCTCCGGAGGTTGGTGGTGATCTAATCTCAGCAGGGCTCCGCCCGAGCTCCGCAGAAACGCGATCTAGAGGAAAAACCATGGAGGTATGTGGTCGGGCTGCCGTGGCAAAAGTTGTCTCAAATCAGCCCTAATAGCTCCATATATATAGGAGGAGGGGAGGGGAGGCTTGCCTTGAGGCTCAAGGAGCCCCAAGGGCTGCGCCACCAAGGGGAGGAGGAGTCCTCCTCCAATCCTAGTTCAACTAGGATTGAAAGGTGGAGTCCTTCTCTTCTTTCCCACCTTTCCCTTTTTTTTCTTTCTCTTCTTTTGGTTTTTCTTTCTCTCTTGCGCAAGACTGACTTGGGCTGACCCCACCAACTTGGTGCGCCACCCCCAAGGTCCTTGGGCCCTCCCAGGTGGGTGGTCCCCCCTCCCGATGAAGATTCGGAACCCATTCGTCATTTCGGGTACATTACCGGTAATGCCCGAAAACCTTCCGGTAACCAAATGAAGTCATCCTATATATCAATCTTCGTTTCCGGACCATTCCGGAAACCCTCGTGACATCCGTGATCTCATCCGGGACTCTAAACAACATTCGGTAACCAACCATATAACTCAAATACGCATAAAACAACATCGAACCTTAAGTGTGCAGACCCTGCGGGCTCGATAATTATGTAGACATGACCCGAGTGACTCCTCGGTAAATATCCAATAGCGGGACCTGGATGCCCATATTGGATCCTACATATTCTACGAAGATCTTATCGTTTGAACCTCAGTGCCAAGGATTCATATAATCCCGTATGTCATTCCCTTTGTCCTTCGGTATGTTACTTTCCCGAGATTCGATCGTCAGTATCCGCATACCTATTTCAATCTCGTTTACCGGCAAGTCTCTTTACTCGTTCCGTAATACAAGATCCCGCAACTTACACTAAGTCACATTGCTTGCAAGGCTTGTGTGTGATGTTGCATTACCGAGTGGGCCCCGAGATACCTCTCCGTCATACGGAGTGACAAATCCCAGTCTTGATCCATACTAACTCAACAAACACCTTCGGAGATACCTGTAGAGCATCTTTATAGTCACCCAGTTACGTTGCGACGTTTGATACACACAAAGCATTCCTCCGGTTTCAGTGAGTTATATGATCTCATGGTCATAGGAACAAATACTTGACACGCAGAAGACAGTAGCAACAAAATGACACGATCAACATGCTACGTCTATTAGTTTGGGTCTAGTCCATCACATGATTCTCCTAATGATGTGATCTCGTTATCAAGTAACAACACTTGCCTATGGCGAGGAAACCTTGACCATCTTTGATCAACGAGCTAGTCAACTAGAGGCTTACTAGGGACAGTGTTTTGTCTATGTATCCACACAAGTATTGTGTTTCCAATCAATACAATTATAGCATGGATAATAAACGATTATCATGAACAAAGAAATATATTAATAACTAATTATTATTGCCTCTAGGGCATATTTCCAACATGCGCTAGCCACTAACTTCTGTTAGTTGTATACAACTCAACCAGTATATAGTAACTTTGGAAAGATATCCTTCCCTATTCCAGATAGATACAAGAGCGCAGAGGAATGTTTTCAGATATGTTGCGGCGGCGGATCTGGTGACCGCAGCGGTGGCTGATGCGGAGGTGGCCGGCGGCGGGGGCTGATGCGAAGGTGACCGGCAGCGGTGGCTGGTCCGGCCGTGCCCAACGGAAGGGGCTGGTGCGACCTTGCCCAACGTAGGGGGCTGGTGCGGGGGCGCTGAGCGGCAGAGGGAGCTGGTGCGGGGGCGCGCGCTGAGCGGCGGAGGGAGCTGGTGTGGGGCTCTGAGCGGCGGAGGGAGCTGGTCCGGCGGCGGCGGCACGCACTTCTTCCCCTGCTTCTTGGAGGTATGGCACTAGCAGCATGGCACTTCTTCTTGTCTGTCACCATATCCATGGAAGTACCAATGCACTAGCAGCATATCCATGGAAGTACCGAGGCATGGGAGGGGGAAAACTGCAGAATGTCTATTCCATCCTGCTTCCTGGCAAAGAGCTGAACTTGAGGCATCAGCTCCTGTTCGTGAATACTCTGCACAGAATTTCAGGCATGGCACTAGCAGCATATCCATGGAGGGACAGTGTCTGCATTGGCATGTGCAGATCTTAGATGAATATGCCATGGTGAAAGTAGGGACAGGGTCTTAGCAGTGCCTGCATCTACATGTTTTATATTTATATTTATACTTGGTGAAAGTAGAGATAGTGGCAAGAATTGTTCTCTAGGTTTGGTTTGCTTTTTGCTAGCTAATGTTGGTCTCTGAGCTTTGATTGATGCTAAGTTGCAACATTTCTTGGTCTTTGGCAGATGGACAAGAGCTGGATTAAAGGAGTTAGAAGGCTTTCCGCTGAACATACAAAAGGAGTCGAAGAATTTATGCAATTTGTTCGCAGAAGTGCTGCCGAGGATGCTCATGTTCTTTGCCCATGTCGGAGCTGTCTCAACCGTGCACAACAACCTCTAGGAACTGTAGAGGCTCATTTCTTGATTTATGGGATGGCAAGCACATATGATCCGTGGGTCTATCATGGAGAACCTTTACATGCTGAACCTGAACCTGAACCTGATGCAGACCCACACCATGTTGATGAAGGCAATGATTTTGTACAAGATGATCCGCCAGCGGGTGCTGGTTTTGAGGAGGGTGGAAATGAAGATGACAGAATTCCTGAGTTGTTAAAGGATTTCTACAATTCAGAACCGCAAGGTGATCGACAGAAGACAATTTTTGCCGAGCTGTTAGAGGAGGCGAAGCGCCCAGCTAGTGATGGTGGTAAATTGTCCAAATTTTCCTTCACCGTGAAGTTACTTCACGCCAAGTCTTTCTACCGGATGACCAATGTTCAATTCAACGGATTTCTCCGTATCATGACCATGCAATATCGAGATAGCGAAATTCCCAAATCTTATGATGAAGCATTGAGTATAATCAGCACATTGGGACTTGGCTATGTTTCAATCCATGTCTGCCCGAATAACTGTGTCTTGTTTCGAAAGCAGTTTGCGCACTACGACGAGTGTCCAAAATGTAATGCCTCCAGGTGGAAAAATGCTGATGGGAAGAAGCAGATACCGGTGAAGGTATTGAGGCACTTTCCTTTGATTCCAAGGCTGCAGAGGATGTTTATTTCGAAGAAACAATCGGAGGAGGTACAGTGACACAAGCTAAATCGGAAATCCATGGAGGGTGAACTCAGCCATGCAGCTGACAGGGAGGCATGGAAAGAGTTGGACAAATTAGATAAAGAATTTGCCGCTGATCCAAGGAAATTTAGACTCGGCATTGCCGGTGATGGTTTTAATCCATTTGGAAAGATGAGCACATCCTATAGTATGTGGCCTGTATTTGTGATTCCATACAACCTTCCGCCATGGGCATGTATGGATCAGTCCAACGTCATGATGGTGTTGCTGATTCCGGGTCCAAATTCTCCCGGCAAGGATTTTGATGTCTTTTTGGAGCCCCTCGTAGATGAACTGCTCCTGCTATGGAAGGGTGTACTTACATATGATGCCGGAAGTCCCGAAAAGTTCAATCTACGTGCTGCGATCTTATGGTGCATCCATGATTACCCGACGCTGCTCACTTTATCGGGGAGGACCACAGGGGGGTATCAAGCATGCGTTCGTTGTGACAAGGACCCTTGCTCAAAGAGAATAAGGAGCAAGATATGCTTTACTGGGCACCGCTGTTTTCTTAGTCACAGCCATCCTTGGCGGAAAAGCAAGGATTTTAACGGCGAGACTGAAACTCGCAACAAGCCAACACAATTCACTCAAGAAGAGCTTGAGCAGCAACTTGACAAGATCAAAGATGTGAGACCAGGAAAGCATGGAAAGAAAAGAAAGCGTCAGCAGGGTCAATGTTGGGACCGGAGGTCTATTCTGTGGGACCTCCCGTACTGGAAACACCTAAAGTTCAGGCATAATCTCGATGTTATGCACATCGAGAAAAACATATGTGAGAATCTGCTAGGGACATTTCTGAATATTGAAGGAAAGACAAAGGACACGGTTAACTCCAGGCTAGATTTGGAAGACATGGGCATAAGAGAAGATTTCACCTACAGCCTTTTGAAGACGGAGAGTCATTCGAAATGCCAGAAGCATGGTATACGATGACTAAAGAAGAAAAGCTTGCATTCTGTGAATATATAATGAATGTGAGATTTCCAGATGGGTACGTCGCGAACCTAGCAAAATGCGTTTCTCCTGATGGATGCAAGCTTCAAGGCCTGAAAACACATGATTGTCACATCCTGCTCCAAAGGATTTTACCGGCGGGACTCCGAGGTTTGATGGATAAGGAAATATATGAAGCGGTTGCTGAGCTAGGGAATTTATTTGAAGAGTTGTGCTGCAAAACACTGAAGCTAGATGTTCTGAAAAGACTTGAAAAAGAAATCCCAATTATCCTTTGCAAGCTGGAGAAGATTTTCCCTCCATCTTTCTTCACTGTTATGGTTCATTTGGCAATCCATTTACCTGAAGAGGCAATGCTTAGAGGACCTGTACTATACGGCTGGATGTACCCGATCGAAAGAAGGCTGCTTACACTGAAGCGGTATGTGCGAAACACGGCCAAACTGGAGGGATCCATTGCCGAAGCATATATTGTCGATGAGTGCTTGACATTTTGCTCGAGGTACTTTGACGATGTGGAAACGAGATTTAATCGACCGGGTAGAAACAGAGAGCGGGATGATTCGCAAGGTGGTGATCTCTTGGTTTTCAATCATGGTGTGAGCTTTCTTGGAGCTTCAGATTACGTGCCTGCTGGTGATGACTATGACAAGATGGTTTGGTATGTCCTCGGAAGTTGCCCTGAGGTTCAACCCTATATCGAGTATGGCATCTCTTGTGCACTTAATTGTATCATTTTTCTCTGGTTGGAATGAACACATTATTTAGGCCTGATGCTTTAATTTATTATTTTGTTGGCATTACAGCTTGTGCAAGGAAGAGTTGAACCAGCAAGGTATCATCAATGTTGATAAATGGCTTGCGAAGGGATTTTCTCAATGGTTTAAGACTCATGTGAGATATTTAGCATTTGATCAATTTACACGTAATTTTCCATGTGTGTTATTCACCCTGGTTTTATTTGCGCAGATTGGAAAATTACATGAGAAGAACAATGTTAGTGATGATCTCTTTGCCTTGGCATGTGAACCGGATAAGCGAGTGAGATTGTATTCTGCGTGTATTGTTGATGGTGTCCGGTACCACACTGTCGACCGCGAGAAAGATTGAAAGTCACAGAATAGTGGAATTTTTACCGAGGGAGAACATGAAGGCGCTGACATCGACTTCTATGATCAGCTCAAAAGCATCATAAAGCTGCAGTACAACACTATCAGAGGTGTCCGTCGTTCGGTCGTCTTATTCCGTTGTGACTGGTTTGATCTTAGTTGCAAGAAAACCTACACAGGATTCAATGATGATGGACACTTCATAAGCATTAACACTGGAAAGTGTTGGTACAAGAATGATCCTTTTATTCTAACAACACAAGCAACAATGGTATTCTATGTGCCAGACACTCGTTTGCATGGAAATTGGCGAGTTGCGCAAAAGTTTCAGCATAGGCATTTGTGGAGTGTGACTGGAAATGAAATAGGAGATGGTCCTAGTGGTATCGGGCTATCATACCAAGATGATGACACCCCAGAAGTTCCAGTGCAAGCTCAAGAAGACAATGTGCAAACCAGATTGCGAAGGGACAGGGAAGTCGTGTTTGTTGAGGCTGCAGTGGTAGAAAGAACGAAGAAAAGGAGGAAGGAGGTAGTGGATGGTCATGAAAGCGAGGATGATGAAGAGACTGAAACTGACGATACAATCCTCCAATATTGTAGCGACGGCGAGAATGATATCGATGATGACGAGTAGCAGTTCCGCTCATGCATCTTTTGCCACAATCAGTTCATTTTTTCTCTCTGTGTAATCAGTTAAGTTTTTCAATGTTTTAAGTACCGGAGAATCTGAGTGCTGTGCTACATAATTAGTCCAGCTTTTGCTTGTGCAATCAGTTCAAGGAAATGAAGAAATAGACCTTGTGCAATCATCTTTTAAGCTTTGTGTAATCTGTTTTTTCAACTTGTAAAATATGTTTTATAGTATGCGTTTTTTGTCCGCCCTTGTAAAATATGAACAAGGAAATGAAGAAACAGACCTGTCCTATCTGTCCTATCTGCAAATATGAAGTCTTTGGGTCTTCCTCTAGCATGCCATAGCACAAAAGAAAAAAGAAAAACAATACCAGTTTCTCATTTTGTCCTGATGCTTCACAAGACAAGATAGCAGCAGCACAAAATTCTGATCAAACTGGCATGCTCAAGTTGGCATGCTCAAGATAGTAGCACAAAATGCTGATCAAACTGGCATGCTCAAGATAGCAGCACAAAATTCTGATCAAACTGGCATGCTCAAGATAGCAGCAGCACAAAATTCTGATCAAACTGGCATGCTCAAGTTGTCCTGATGCTTCACAAGACAAGATAGCAGCAGCACAAATGACAAGATAGCAGCAGCAAGTGCAACTGCCAGAAACTGATTTAATAACAGGGTACAAAATAACAGGGTACTGATTTAATAACCAGAATATTTTCACAAAGTATTCATGCATTTAGAATAGCAGCAGCACAAAATAACAGGGCACTAATTTAATAACCAGAAACTGATTTAGTTACTAGAATAGCAGCAACACAAAATAACAGGGTACTGATTTAATAACCAGAAACTGATTTAAGAACAGGGTACTTGTCAAACTTGATTCTGATCAAACTGGGTACCATAACATAACAAGTGCCATCAGTTTACATAGCCATAACACCTACATAACCAGGGTACCATCAGTTTACATAGCCATAACACCTAGATAGTCCTACACTAGTTTAGTAACTATTAATTTGAGTCCACCAAAGTGACGGCGGAACCAAAACACGAAGATATCTCCCCTCTTCATCTTGGTCTTGTCCACGACATCCTTCCAGTTGGTTGTTATGCTAGCACCCTTGTTCTTTGCCTTGCTGAAGATCATCCTAACTTCAGCAATGTTCTTTGCCTTGTAATAGACCTCGAGGGAATGTTCTTCTTCCAGGGAAAGACGATTTTCGATGTGTTGAGTGGTGTACGGCTTGTTGAAGTACTACACATAAAAAAACATGGGCAACTTGTAAGAAAGAAACTTCAAGACAACTTATCAAAAAGACAACTTCAAGGCAACTTGTAAGAAAGGAAACTTCAAGACAACTTACCATTTTTGCCTTCTTAGGTATCACATGAGATTCTTGAATGCTGCATACATAATATGGTATGGTTGGCGTTCGATCATGAACTCGGCGCTTCAACTTCTCAACTTGTGAGGGCTTCAAGGCAACTTTGTTTGCATACACACAATGTCTATCAAAAGCAGCATTTCCTGTTTTCTTGGGACCTCTTGTTGTCATCTTGACAGTAGGCCTAGGAGCAGCCTCATCATCAGAGCTAACTAGGATGACCTCCGTCAGCCTACGAATGCAAAGAATTGTAACAACAGGTCATTTTCTTCAACAAAATACATATTTCAAGAGTTATGAACTCCTAAGATCAGTCAATAAGCAGATTCACTCAAATGCAAGAAATCACAGAGAAAATAAACAAATCTTTTCCAGTAAATAAAATACCCACAGAAAAGGAAATACACTGCTTGCATACATATGGGGCTCCATGAAACCAGCACCTCCAATATGGGGCTGTTTTCACCACATACATATCATCATCACCACCACCTCATCACAAGCACTAAAACCCCAAGAACAACATAAGGGGAAAAACTACCATGCAAGTAATATGAAAGCATCACTCACATGCACTTACTAGGAACCACATGTGTGTGCATCACCTACACACACATCATCTCAACACACACACACATCATCTCATATGCATACCATCTAGTAGCATCCAGACCACCTACACATACTAGCAAAACAAAAGATGACCAATGATGCATATGACACATATACACACTTACCATCTGCCACTTCTCTAGCAGCAAAAGGAAAATAAAATGCCACTTTGTCACCTATTGAATTAGGCACAAGAATAGCAAACAAGGCAAAGGGAAAAAAATAGACAGAAGGGAAAAAGAAAAAGGGCCAGCCTGGGATTCGAACCCCAGTGCCCCTGGTGCACCACCACTGCACAAACCACTGCGCTACTGCTATAAGCTCGACAGAGAAAGGGAAGCCAGCAGGGTGACTTGTCCCTGTGTGCTACTATGCACGAGCAAGCAAAACAAATAAAAGGGTGCCGAGGGGGGGAATCGAACCCAGCACCTCCAACAGGCACACACACAAGCAGATCCACTGGGCTACGATACACACACACATCTAGCGGGAGCCGGGAGGGAAGTTACCGCGGGGAGGTCCTCGATCCGGAAGGACGGCCCATCGCCGGCGCCGTGGTGGTGGTGCTCCTTGCCGGCGCCGCTCGCCGCCGACCCGTCCGCCATGGGCTGCAGCTGCACGGAGGCGCAGACATTCAGATACGTGGAAAACACCACTGGCATGGCATGCTACCAACAAAGAAGGAAAAAACAAAGGAAACTGGCATGCTACCAACAAAGAAGGTACATACAAACTTAAACCGTAGTATAACTCTAGACCTTAAACGCACACACCGCTCTTATATGAAAGGAAAAAACATCTACTGTATATACCTAGATACCAGCATGTCAAACCACAGTCTCTTTGCCCCGACCATGTTAGATATTCGGTGAAATGTTGTTTGTTACTACAAGAAGCCCCAACCATGTAGGGTTTGCTCAGAGAAATTTAAATGCCGTCCACGTCCATGGGGACAAAACTGGACTTTTCTTGAAACACAACAAATCTTATGACCCAAAACTCAAGTCAAATCCCCACGGAGACTCTGTTGGGGTGCAGTCCGCATTAATCTGCGGGGATGTCTCATTCCTACCTAAGAGCAGACAGTTAAGAGATGGACCGGTAGCCAAGACATGAACGCCGTTTTCTAAAGTAAAACACAAAACACCGGTAGCCAAGACATGAACAGAGCATACACACTCATAAATTTTTTGAAGTAATAATAATGGGTCATTATTAAGAATACAAATAGATGAGAGAAAGTGATCCCATATCCACAAATTGCACCACAAAAAAGTCCTAGTAAGAAACGATCAAACGAAGCACGTGGACAGCCAGTCCTAAGCATTATTAGTTGCCCAGATGCAGCATAGTTACTCTTTTTAGATTTTCACATAATGGAAGTTTTTCATGTGCAACCAGTTCAACAGCCAAACTACTCTTTCTAGATAAGGCAGCAGGGGAACTAGATGATTATCCTTCTAATAACATGGGAAAGATATTGGCATAAGTGTTAGTTGTCATTCAAATCCAAACACCACAATATACGACATAGCCTGCAGAACAATATGGATCAAAAACATTATATGGGCAGTAGCCTAAGAGTTGTTGTGCATTCAGGGGCAATGTGAGTGACAATACTACTTCTCTTCTCTTCTCCATTTAATTAGCAAACTGAACAAAAACAGTTTTAGTCATCTGGAACTGTACCAAAACATGACGCAAACTGAACCTAGCATGACTCAATGGTCATGGACGCAATGAGAGTAGTACAGTAGGGAGAGGGAGAGGGAGAGTGCATACAATGGTCCATGACATACTCACGGTTA